>NW_016107508.1:2834954-2881140 GCF_001604975.1 Cebus imitator | reverse complement strand
TTTTTGGAGACAGATTCTTGCTCTGTTGCCCAGGCTGGAGTGCAATGGCATGGTCTCAGCTCACTGCAACCTCACCGTCCTGGGTTCAAGTGATTCTCCTGCCTCAGCCTCCTGAGCAGCTGGGACTACAGGTTTGTGCCACCACACCCAACTACGTTTTGTATGTTTAGTAGAGATGAGGTTTCACTATGTTGCCAAGCTGGTCTCGAACTCCTGACCTCATGATCCACCCGCCTCAACTTCCCAAAGTGCCGGGATTACAGGCGTGAGCCACTATACCCAGCTATGCTGTCTTTATTGGGTCTGGTTATTCGGAAAGCTGAGTCCTCTCTCTACGAAAGACTAAAGGATTTTTGCTGTTTATAAATCTTTGAATTAATCACATTGGTTACATAAATAAACTGTGGTCCATTTTGTGATGTCAAGTGTTTTAAATTTTGATATTTAACAAGCTTACCAAAATCAAATCCTGAATTAAGCCTTTTTTGACCTAATCAACCTTTTGGTATAGTAGGTCCTCTGAAGTCCAAAAGAGACATATGCAGCTTGTTTTGTATATTAAAATCATACAGGAAATGCTATCTCATTTAAAATGGTGTTTAACTTTTTAAGATTATGTTCATATAAATGTGTGATTAATGTGTATTCCAAAATTATATAAGATTCCTATAATTCTGATATGCCTAAGTATATGCTATCAATTATGATTGTTATGTTAAATTATTGTGTGCCACAGAAATGACCAGATTTCCCTGTTGATTGCATCTTTAACTGTGGCTATCCTAAGACTTGTCATCCACTGACAATTGTCTTGTTTTGATTCTTTCCAAAAGAGAGTTTATAATCAGCTACAGGACTCTCATGGATAGTCCTGAATGCAGGTCTCTAACAACTTTAGAGATTGAGCCATTAGTATAGAGGGACACTTTTTTGGACACTTATTTTTGGACACTTTTTTGGACATTTCAAGCTAATGTGTCCATAAGTATCAAGCAGAACAGTACTTAATTGCATGAACTAAACTAATAGAAGATTAAAATAATCTTTTTATGACCTTTTCTTCCTGAAATGCTGCTGACCCTTTTTGTTTTGTTTTTCAGAGTTGTAAACTATTTATAACTTTTAACAATTGAGTAAAATATAAGCTATAAGCAAAATTTTGAGCATATTTCTCTCTACCTAATTTCTGCAGAATGTGGAAATAATATATGAGTATTCTAACTTATGGCAATATAGTGTTTGCCAAAGTGCCTTAAGAATCTGTTTTCCTTTGTAACAGGACATAACTGGGGACACTGGTTATTTTATCGAGGCTTTGACGAGAATGGCATGCATTCATGCTGCTTTTCTAGGAATTGAGGTTGACTTATAAAGCCAATAAGAGCCCCATGGAAAAACTGCCCTCATATCCTATCTATGCAGTCCTTGTACAGGGTTCCTGACCTTTGGTAAGTAAAGAATGTCACTTTCTATCAGGTCCAGGAGCCTCAAGTTATCTTTGGACCTCGAGAGGGGAGGAATTTACCCAATTGATGTAAGTGTTTGCAGGCACAGATAAATCCATAGCTAGGCTCACAGCTTTAAAAAGTCTAATCTGAGAATCCTTATAAAACAAAGTTCCAGAAAAGCCAATTAAATAAAAAGCTTATATGGCAAATATTTTTGCTGTACTTTATGCAAATAATCAAACCAAATATAATTAAACTAAAACTTACTTTGCAAACACATCAGTCCTACCATAATTTATCTTTGGTAAAAATGAGAGACTGGAGAGAAAAAGACTGTAATACACCTGTTGTAGGTTCAAGTATTATCTGTTGTTTTTGAGATTTTTAATATTATTTTCTAGGTTACAAGTCTCCAAACTAACATTTTAAAATTTTTCTTCCATTTTTCTAATTTAAACTCAATAAAATTGCTACCACATTTTCCCTAAGGCCTTGTAAACTAAGGCTTATTCTTTATAATACTAGCAAGAAAACTTGAAAAATTACCACCACCTTCCTCCTCTGTAACTAAAAATGCTTTGAGCCTAATATCTGGGTAGATTATGCCCACCATTAATAGTTGTTTTTCTTTCGTTTCCATAGAAATGTCTCTTATTAAAAGTATGTTTGCCTTGTATTTCAGACAGCAGGAGACTCATTCACCAGCCTATTCACTTAAATTCCAAATGGCATGATTTCTTCTCATAAGCATTGTTAAACTGGACCTAGGCATTTCATTAATTATCACTGGGTGCTATTTGATTTTTAAAATAATTATTTGTTATATTCAATAGGTGTAGAGATGGTTAAAGTTTATGCCTTCCACGCTTCAACAGTTCTAAGTTGAGCTAACGATGGCCCAAGAATTCCAAGCCATACCACCTCAGGAATATCCTAATTCCTATAGGTCTCTAGAACAGTCAGTGAGAGATTTCTATGCTCCTCTAAGGTTAGACAGGGACAACAACCCTGTTTAGCACAGCTGTTCTGTATAGCTTCAGAAGATGAGATCTTCAGTCCTTTTTCCTTAAGAATGAAAAGGGTGAAATCTCTCAGAGGGGAATGAGACAGTAAGGATGGAGCTTGGCTTCAGTTCACCCCCAACAGAGCTTTCTTTCATGCATTCCCACTGATCTCAAAACCCACACCACTACCTCACCAATGCATACCCATTAATAGTCATACAAAGAAAATAGCCATTCTGTATTGTTCTTCTGTGATCTTAAAATGTTTAGCCATGCCTTTTACTTAAATAATGCCAGACACTGATTAAACCAAGGAGATCCAAATTAAACCATGGTTGCCGAATCTCCCATTTCGGGAAGGAATGCTGAACAATTAATTTGCGGCCTTGTTGCCACTGGCCAGACCAGCAGGTGGCCCATTTTTCAAGACAACCATCACAACCAGCTTTGCTAACCTGCATACCCTACCCCTCACATGCATCGCCCAACCCAGCCTATAAACTCTACCACTGATGTCAATTCCCACACTTTGCCTTAAAAAAAAACCTACCAGCTCTTTTTGGGGAACCAGCTGAGGATTCTAGTGCCTCCACTGTCTCCTTTGCAGTTGGCAACAAGTCCCAAAATTAAAGCTTTATCTATGAAATCCTCTTGGCCCCATGTTAATTTCCATTACATGGGGAGACAAAGAGCCTGTGGTCTGTAACATATGTATATATATTACGTATATGTGGTATCATCTTACCCCCGGAGAATATTGACAAATTACTTTATAAAATTCCTTAAGAGACCTCTATTCTAAATGTGTTTTGTGAAATAAGTAACTCAAAGTCTAAGCTGCTGGAACTTTAAAATATTTTGAGCCTTAAGCAAATGTGATTATGGGACCTGAGTCATGTAAACAGGCAGCTGCAACCTAGGCAACTGCAACCTTCTTTCTCTAATTACAGATTAGCTTTTTTTCTTACTTACATTATTTTGTAAAATGTAGTAAATGACTAAATGGAGCCAGGGAAGACTCCTTCCCTCTTTTTTTTTTTTTGAGAAGGAGTCTTGCTCTGTTGCCCAGGCTGGAGTGCAGTGGTATAATCTCGGCTCACTGCAACCTCCAGCTCCTAAGTTCAAGCAATTCTCCTGCCCCAGCCTCCCAAGTAGTTGAGATTACAGGCATATACCACCGGGCCCGGCTAATTTTTGTATTTTTAGGAGAGACAGAGCTTCACCATGTTGGCCAGGCTGGTCTCAAACTCCTGATCTCATGATCTACCCGCCTCAGCCTCTCAAAAGTGCTGGGATTACAGGCAGGAGGCCCTGTGCCAAGTCTGACTCCTTCCCTCTTAGCTGTTGATCTTCATTATAGATTAATGTCCCTCTTTCCTCTCTCAGAGAGACTCCATGACTATCACATTGTCTAGGATGAAATGTTAAATGTATTCTTTTAAATTGGAAAGGCAATGAAAACTAGCTGTATGGAGGGTCGTACGTGGTAGCTCACGCTTGTAATCCTAGCACTTTAGGAGGCCAAGGTGGGTGGATCACCTGAGGTCAGGAGTTCAAGACCAGCCTGACCATCATGGTGAAACCCCATCTTAAAAAAAAAAAAAAAAAAAGAAAGAAAAGAAAACTAGCTGTATGGAAATGAAAACAAATTTTAACTAATTAAATTGCTGCAATTCATAAACCACCCTTGTGTACAAAATGTTGTAACCTACTAAATTTCTTTGTTTTCTGCCTATATAAGCAAGGCCTTAACTTTTAACTGCAGAGCACTAACCCCATTTCTCTAGAATCCATGTTTGCTGAATGGTCATTCCCAGCTATTTGCTTAAATAAATGCTTTAAAACTGATTTCTGATCCTTTTGATTAATTCAGATTGACAGTTGCAAAAAAATATCCGCTTATGTGTTAAATTAAGTTTAGCCTAGAGCTGACTTCTTACATATTCCAAGTTTGGCCCAATGTTTTCTATGTATACACAGTGAACTGTAACCTAACTGCATGTATAAACAGATTGTAACCTACTCTTGTGCCAATCACCAAATTTTGGCCAATCAAAGACAGCCAACTGTTAATAAGGCAAACACCAGGATGTAACCAATCTGGCTGTTCCTGTATTTCATTTCCATTTTCTGTAAGTCACTTTTCTTTTCCTGTCTTTTTTTCCACCACATGGCTATGCTGGAGCCTTTCTGAATCTATTCTGGTTCAGAGGCTGCCTGACTTGAGAGTTCTTCTTTGCTCAGTTAAACTCTGTTAAATATCATTTGTCTAAGGTTTTCATTTTAACATACGTAAAATAAATATTCCTAAAACTCTCAGAAATATAGGAACTAACCTAAATTTCAAGATTTCGAGTATACGTGATTTCAGTAAATCTGCAAATGAAACAAGTATAATAATGTCTGTTTCATAAAAACAGCTGTGTTTTCAGTTATCAGCATAGAGTACCATGATGAGCATACTTTTTGCTTCTACCTGGGCTGACTACTCAAATAAACTAATATACTTACCAATGTTTAAGATTATAGAATTTATAGATTTGATTTTTATTAAATAGAATCATTATTCTGACAAAGTTCATATCAATAGTAATTGTATTTTCTAATGTTTCTGTTTAGATGTAGTTTTCAAAATCTTTTTGGTAACTTGAAACCTTAATGGTAGACTCAGATAAATTAAATGGCAGATACTCATTGAAAATCTAGATCACTTCTAAGTAGTATAAAATATTAACACATTAATTGCTGATCATGGGTTTATCTGTTTTTAGCTTCTTATTTTGTACAGATAGTAAAGACTTTCGGGTTTGTTAAAGAGGACGTTCTTTTTGCCACATTGAAGAATTGTGCTAAGAAGAAGATGCCTCTAGAAATTGTGAGATGGTATAGTCACATAATTTGCTAAAATGCCAAAAAATGCTGATATACAACAGGCAATTCACAGTTGTCTACTTAAACAGTTTTCTCTGGAAAGTAAAGGATACTAAGGGTTGAAAATTATAATGAATAATATATAAATTGAACTACTAGACATAATCAGGATGAAGGAAAAACCTCTGTATGCAAAGTGTTCCAAGTAATGTAGAATGTGGTTTGGTTACGGGAAAAAGAGCAATTCTTTCCCAAAGGCATTGTTTACTCATTATTCCTGAATGAGGAGGAGAAAAGAACCAAATCCTGAAAGGGAAGTGTGGGGAAGACAGAGAAAGAGAATTTTATCTTATGTGGCCATGTTGGCTAAGACTGAATAGATTTATTGTAAGGTTTTTAAATGAGCTTTAATATTAACAGTGTACTGATGCAAAGCTAGAGTTTTGTTTTCTCTCTTAAAAAAACAACAACATTGTTTTAGATTATCTTATTTCTGTTCTTAATAAGAGGTTGTAAAAGGTTTTTCTTTACCTTTTGAAAAATCTGCCTAGGAGACGACCACAGTCTGAATGTCTGTGTCCCCCCCAAAGTTCTTATAGGGACAACTAATCACCAATGTGATGATGTCAGGAGGTGGAGCCAACTGGGAGGTGATTAGATCATGAGAGCAGAGCCCTTATGAATGAATGCCTTTATAAAAGGGACCCCAGAGAGCTACCTTGCCCCTTCCACAACATAAGGACTATCTATGAACCAGGAGGTAGGACCTCACCAGACACTGAATGTGCCTTGATCTGTGACTTCCCAGCCTCTACAACTGTAAGAAATTTGTTGTTTATAAGCTACCCAGTCTATGATATTTTGCTACTGTAGCCCAAACAAACTGAAGAAACTAAGACAGAAACAGAGACTCTGTGTCTCATCAGAATAATTTCCTGTGGGTTTTTCTGTTTTGTTTTGTTTTTGAGACAGGGTCCCACTCTGTCACCCAGGCTGGAGTGCAGCGCGTGACCATGGCTCACGGAGCCTCCACCTCCCAGCAGTCCTCTCATCTCAGCCTTTCAAGTATCTGGGACTACAGGTGTGAGCCAACATGTCAGGCTAAGTTTTTTTGCTTTTCTGTAGAGACAAGGTATCCCTAGGTTGCCCAGGCTGATCTTGAACTCTTGGGCTCAAGTGATCCTCCCACCTTGGTCTCCCAAAGTGCTGGGATAACAGGCATGAGACACCACTCCTGGCCTCCTGTGCTTTTTGTCTTTATGATGTCCTAGATTATTTAAGAGAACCAAGTCTTCTCAATGTTAAAAGAGCTAAGTTTTGTTACTCTTTTTGTTTCTTACAATTGTGTTACCCCCTATATTTACTTTTGAAATCTCTTAGTGTCATATAGGTTAAATAAATAACTAAGAATTGTTTCACAGTGGCCTGTAATGTTGGTTAATCAAGTACTCAAATCTTTTGGCATTTCTGATAACTTTTGATATTTTGCCTTTCCAAAGCCAAATCCTAAATGAAACCTTGGTCTTGAACTGACTGAAATTTCCCAGAGGGACCCTTGAAAATCTCAAAAGATTTGTTCTTACCTGTAAAAAGAAATGCTAAACTAATTAGGTTTATTTGATATGTTGAATTCTATGGAAAGCATTGTCAAATAAAAAGAGATGTTTAACTGTCCTTAGGTTACATTTGTATAGGTAAATGTTATGAATATAAATATTTCGGGAATTATATAAAGTTCCTAGAAATTTGTCAATGCCCTTGCTGGCATGATACATCTTTATGCTTCTTTGTCTGATAGTAGACAACCATGGCAAAATATTATCCGTTATTTTAGTTATTATTTTAATGTTGCATACCACAGAAACAACAAAACTGCCTTGTCAACTGTATCACAGTGAACTGTTAGCAGATCTTTAACAATGACTACTTTAAGCCTTTCGTCATTTAGACAGTAATTGTTATCTGATGTTTTTCTTAAACTCTTGCAATCAGCTACTAGCAAGAATGCTTATCTTCAACATAAACAGATTGTCTCTGAGATCATGGAAAGGACTAAGACAGGAACTCTGGGGTACAGGCTTCTGATGGCATTGCTTAAATAATGGAGATCATAACCACTGGACTGAGTCAGGATTGCCAGAACTTTAGCAGAGAAGCTAATGGGTTCATTAACCGCTAATTCAATCAAGCAGAACAAGACTGAATTACATGGGACTAAATGAAAAATGATTCTAATTTCTATCATTTTTTCTTTAGAACATTGCTAGTTTTTTAATCAATGTTGAATTTTTTGGATGCAAGGAACTCCTTTTTCTTTTCTCGTATGCTACCTATAACTTACAATAATTTGGTAGATTTAAACCTTTGTAAACAAAAATGAAATACATCCTTTTTCTCTCTACCTGATTCCTCCAGAATTCAGAAGCTCTTATTGAATATTCTTATTGTCGTAGCATTATAGCTATTTGCATAAGTCGAATAAGAATCTGTTCTCCTTGTAACAGGACATAATTGGGAAACTTGGTTATGAAACTGCCTTTGCAAATATTATAACAGTGAGAAAATAATGACAGTGGAGGAGATCTGATCTAGCCAACCCCCCTGTTGCCTTTAGCATTCAAGCTGCCAAGCTAGCTTTGGGAGACATTTAGCTTATAGTTTAAATAATAGTAGCCCTTCTCCAAAATTCAAATGCCTTTCTAAAGAAACCACAAGGCTAGGAGGAGGAAAGGAGCCTGAATTCTGCTGAGGTGTAGACATAAACAGTTACCAGCTGTTGTTCCAGAGGTCACAAGATATGCAACTTCTCCAATTATTCCTGCAGATAACATCACTATGGTAGAACTTAAGATTGGTGTTTTGAGATATCTTTTCATGTTTTTTGTATGTCTGACACCTATGGCTCCAGCTGGACCTGCCAACCCCTCCTGTGGTCCCACCCATAATCGACTCAGCATAAGAGGACATCTTCAACTCCCTATGATTTCATCTCCAACACAACTATCGGCGGCAGCAAGCACCCACTGCCTAGCCAACCCCACTCCTTCCCACAAATTGGCTTCGAAAAACCCCTAAGCTACAAGCCTTTGATGAGACTGATTTGAGCAATAACTCAGTCTCTTGTGTGGCATGGCTGGCCTCATGTCAATTAAACTTTCTTTACTCAATGCTGTCAGTTGATGTTGTTTGTGCAGCAGGCAGGAAGAACCCATCAGCCAGTTACAGTTACATTACCAAGCCTTTGTGGAATGTCATATTTGAGAATTGCGTGGAATCTGATATGACTAAACAATTTTAAGAAACTAAGATTGACTTTATAAAGCCAATGTTTTCAAAGCCCTCTTGGAAAAAGTGTTCTGATACCAGCATTACAGAATTCTCAGCCTTATAGATGAGTAAAAAAGGTCACTTCCTAGGAAACGGAATATTTTTTGGGAGACCTCAAGAAGAAAGGAATTCACCCAAATCTATAAATATTACAGATTAAGTCTGATGACAAGTTCTTGGCTTCTAGCATCAAGAAACCTCTAAAAGTCCACCCAATCTGAGATTCCTTATAAGAGTTCTGGCAATGCAAACTTTAAAAAGCTCTAAGTGGTCAATTACCATTCTTGCTGTGCTTGTGCAGATGATCAGACTAAATTTAATGAGACTAATTTTGTAACCAAAAGTAATCTTACTTTGATTATCTTTGATCAAAAAATGCAGGTGATTGTAGAGAGAAATTTTATGTTTTGATGAAAAACTATAACCCACTCTTATGAGTGATCAGAATCTAGTCCTGTTCATCATGTTTGAAATATTTTTCACCTCTTTGTAAACTAGATCCTTCTGTCTTGCCCATTTTGTCAGTAATTAACACATCTAATCTTTCTTCTACTCACCTGACATGGCATCACTAAGAACTAAAGCCTGTCTTCCTGGATCATTATTAAGACTCTAGGTTATCTTGTTACAAAGCCCTAAAAGCTGAAATGGGACACCATGATATAAAATTCAAAGGACTTATTGATGCAACAGTTTGGTCCACTCAGGAAGTTCACCAAACACTCACCTCTTCCCTGCTCTGCTCTGGAAAATAACCATAGCTGTGACATTGATGTTCTCACTCCACCATCTAAACATGCTTCAAGCCCGACATCTAGACATCTTCTCAACTGCCTGCCCTCTGTACTCAAAACCTAGGTGTATAATCTATCCCAACCATTACTCTGTGCTTTTCTGTTTCCTCATTCTATGCTCTTCTTCCCTCTGCAGATCTCTTATCTCACAATTTCTAACCTAAACCTACCCTCTTTAGCAATCAGCTTCTTTTACATATGTTGAAACTTCAAGGGATGATAGGGAAAATGTTAACCACTGAAACCCTAGAGTTGGTATAAAGATTATTTTAAAGTGAAAACATTTAAGCTAAAGAAGATGCAAAAAGAAATTTTATTTGAAGTTCCATTGTGTGACTCAAGCAGAGTCTCCAGAGAAAACCCTTCTGTTATGCCCCTCCAAAGGGAGTTTCCTGTGAATTCAGCTGCTGTGGAGATAGCCCAGTTCCTGCCCAGCTCAAGTGTCATCAAAACCCCCAATGGAATCTTCCATACCTTCTCACTGAAGCCCTTAAGAAAACTTCTGTTAAGTTTGGTATATACATCTTTCATCTTGGGCTATTCAGGAAGTAATCTATCACTGAGCTCTCCCACATGCACTCAGAAAGAAACTTTCTCTTCTCTCCAGTTAATCTACTATCAGTTAATTTGCAGGCCCCAAAACATCTGCACCTATGTTGGGATAAGAAAAGTTTTTCTCCCAACATAATCATTCATTCTCATTTTCCAGAGGCAGGTCACATCAATCCTTCAGTATTCCAAGACACGTAATTATAGAAAATATATCAACACAAAGAGTGTCAGAAAACGGGAAATTTCCATTAGGCAAAAATTCAATTTTCTAAGTGAGTCAGTAGGTGGCACCAAAGAAGAAAGAAGTACATCTCTATAAATGCACAGATCACTCTGAGTCCTGAAAATCCAATAAAAGTTACTCCTATAGACGGTCTGTGCTCTGTTTTGTCTTTAAATGTCCTACTTTAGCACAGGTTTATACTGAAAACTGCCTCAAGATGTCCTTGAAAGGAAATAAAAAATTGCAAATAAATATAAAACTTAGAAAATACTTGCAAAAAAATTTCACGTTACTATTGCCAAAACCTGGTTCTGGACATCTACCTTTCTGGGTTAGATACAAATTTTATCATATTCAAAGAATATGGGCTGCTCACAGCAGCTCATGCCTGTAATCTCAGCACTTTGGGAGGCTGAGGCAGAAGGATTGCTGGAGGCCAAGTCTCTGAGACCAGCCTGAGCAACATAGAGAGACCCCATCTCTACAAAAAAATTTTTTTAATTAGATGGATGTGGTGATGCATGCCTGTAGTCTCTGAGGTGGGAGGATCGCTTAAGCCCGGGAGTTCAAGGCTACAGTGAGTATGACGATGCTACTGCAGTCCAGCCTGGGTGACAAAGTGAGATCCTGTCTCAAAAAATAAAAGAAAAAAAGAAACATGGAATCATCTTAGATCTGATCCACTGAGGCAGAGGCAAGAGGATAAGCACAGAGAAATCTGTTCCATAAGTTAGAGGAATAGGTATATTTTGTCTGATTCTGAACCTTTTTGGCATTTCAAATGGCAGGGCAGGGACTTCTACCATTCATCTGTAGATATATACATGATTTAAAAAAGAAAAAACATTTCCCCTAGTTGAATGGTAATCTTTCCAAAGATTCTAAATCAAAAGAGGACTGAACTCTAGTAACCTCACAGAAAGGCTTTGTTGTTGTTGTTGTTGTTGTTGTTGTTTTGAGACAGAGTTTTGCTCTTGTTGCCCAGGCTGGAGTGCAATGGTACAATCTCGGCTCACTGCAACCTCTGCATCCTGGATTCAAGTGATTCTCCTGCCTTAGCTTCCTGAGTAGCTGGGATTACAGGCATGTGCTACCACGCCTGGCTAATTATTATTATTATTATTATTATTATTAATAGACAGGGTTTCTCCACGTTGATCAAGTTGGTCTCGAACTCTCAACCTCAAGTGATCAACTTGCCTCGGCCTCCCAAAGTGCTGGGATTACAGGCGTGAACCACTGCATCTGGCCTTGTTGTTTCTTAATAATAATATTTAGCTTCCCAGCTACTCCAGAGGCTGAGGCAGAAGGATCTCTTGAACCTAGGAGTTCAAGGCGGCCAGCCTGGGCAACATAGCAAGATCCTAATTAAAAAAAAAAAAATCAGCAATGTCGAGAAAGAATAGTCCCTTAAATGGTTAAAGATACCTTACAAATTCACCTTGCCATTCTTCCTCATCCCAAAACAAAATCAAAGTAGCACATCAACCAAGATATAGTTACTAAAATCATTTAGCTATATTAATTAAAATAAGGAGAGATGTTCCTCCTCCACAGACACTGATAATACCTCATGGCTAAGGCAGCACTTCTCCCCAAGTCCTCCTCTCCAACAAGGTGCAAGCTATAGGCTTCCACTTACTCTGGCAAATTCCATGGGTTTAGGAAGAAGGCACATGACCATGACATCGAAGCGAACATCACATACTGTCTTCAGCCATTTGGTGACAAACTGAGGCTTCAGCTTTTCCACCAGACTTCCCACTTCATCATCCATCATATATGCAGTGGAGTGAAACCACTGAAACACCATAGCCACCAGCCGGGCCAAGCTTTCTGTAGGCGTGTTCTCACTGGGTGTGCAGAGGCTCACCTAGAAGTAGGTAGATTAGAACCTTGTTCAGCTTCCATCCACCTTTACAAAATTATTATGGGTGGATTAAAAGGCAAAAATAAGTAAAAAGATATCCCAGATAATCCATTTGAAATAGGCGGTTTCTTTTTTTTTCCTTGTGTGTACAGAATAGAAACAGGTGAAATCGGCAGTTTTAAAAATGGAGATTGCTGGCAGGCGCGGTGGCTCACGCCTGTAATCCCAGCACTTTGGGAGGCCGAGGCGGGTGGATCACGAGGTCAAGAGATCGAGACCATCCTGGTCAACATGGTGAAACCCCGTCTCTACTAAAAATACAAAAAATCAGCTGGGCATGGTGGCACGTGCCTGTAATCCCAGCTACTCAGGAGGCTGAGGCAGGAGAATTGCCTAAACCCAGGAGGCGGAGGCTGCGGTGAGCCGAGATCGCGCCATTGCATTCCAGCCTGGGTAACGAGAGCGAAACTCCGTCTCAAAAAAAAAAAAAAAAAATGGGGACTGCTTATCTGGAAACTGTGTTCCTTTCTGCAGGGAGAGATGGATTGCAACAGTGGTTTTCCCTCAAGAGTTCATCTTCTAATTAAGCATTTTCTCCTACAAGAAATCTATTACATAACCTGCACCAGATAAACGCTTCTAAAAAGTTAGGTCAACAGGCAGGGCGTGCTGGCTTACATCTGTAATCCCAGCACTTTGGGAGGCTGAGGTGGGTGGATCTCAAGGTCAAGAGTTCAAGACAAGCCTAGTCTGGCCAATTTGGTGAAACCCTGTCTCTACTAAAAGTACAAAAATTAGCTGGGCATGGTTGTGCACGCCTGTAGTCCCAGCTACTCAGGAAGCTGAGACAGGAGAATCGCTTGAACCCGTGAGGCAGAGGTTGCAGTGAGCCAAGATCAAACCACTGCACTCCAGCCTGGCAACAAAGCAAGACTCTGTCTCAAAAAAAAAAAAAATTAGGTCAACAAAATGGTATTTCATCCATAGCCTCAATGAAAATGATCTATATACATTTCAGTTCTAAAATGATCATATTTCACTAAGAATTTTGTATTAGTAATAGTTTGGATTACCTGGGAGTCCCCTAATTCACTATCATAAATAGACTTTTTAAAACATCATTCATTCATTTACTATGAACTAATCTTTTATTAAGTACTATGGCAGTGTCCAGGAATAAAAATAAATAATTAAAACACTGTCCTTGCCTTCAAAGAGTTCACAGTAGTAGGCACTGTGTCATTAGATAATAACTTCTAGAAAGCAAGATATGTGAAATCAACAATTAAATGCCAGTTTGGTAAAGACTTTTTCACAAAACTATGTGCAAGCATAGTAGAGACATATCACTATGCAGACTGAATCTATGTCTCCAATGGGCAAAACAAAAGCCTGCTTCTCTGCAGAATTGGTAAATTCAGCTTGAGTGGGACTTTAGATCTGTATGTTTGATCTCTACTGAATAGATGTTGCAGTTAAATCAGTCAATAGTAATTATATTCCTTGCATTACTTTAGCTATAACTTCTCTGGTGTACACAGACTTACCATAAATAAACGAAAAACTCCACAGAGACTGAACTTTCCAGAAAAATTTCATTTGCATAGGTGATGGGACATGAATTAATCTGTAAATGTTATTGAATCTAGTATTTGACAATATATACTACTGGCAGATTTCCTACTTGTACCAGTCTGGCCTCTGATACTGTTTTAACACCCGGCTGTTTATCAAAATCAACGGCTAAGATATGTTTAAAAAATTCCCAAGATTCTGGAATGTGATCTGGACGTTGTCAGTTTTTAACTATCCTAGGTAAATCTAACATGCAGCTCAGGGTTCAGAGCTACTGCCATAGAGAATTCAGTCCCATTGCTAAGGTTAATTTTTCACTACTTATTCCTTTAAAAAAATAAAAATAAAAAATAAGAGAAAGTCTTCATCAATACAATTGTGGAATGAGAAATAAGAAAGTGGAAAATAGTTAATTTCTTTTTCTTACTAAGAACCAGATTCCGAATTGACTGAGCAGCCTCTGGTCATGTTTGTCATCATCCTTGTTATCAAAGTCAGCATTATCCAGGGAATGGTGGGAAGAGGAGAGGCCCAGCTGCCGCCGCCGGTTCAGCTCATATTCCCGCTGCTCAGCATGGAACTCAGCTTCTTTCAACAAGCTGCCAAAGAGCAGTGAGATTTCAAGTTAGACTGTGAAAAAACACATTCTAGATCATGACCCATTCTGAGGAAGTACCTCCTGAGTACTCAAGCATTCTGGATTGCTCTTCTTTGAGTACTGTTACTGAGTTACTGAGTACTGTGCATCCTGAGTTACTCCAGGATGTCTAATTTTATTTTCTTACTATTTTATACTCCATCCCCATTTCAAAAATGAACAATCTAGGACACAAAGGGGCTAGTTCCTCCTATCAATTAGAATCAAACAGAACTGATGCCCTCTGACTTCTGGTTCGCCAACCATCCTACTATAAGTCAATACTTCCTCTTTAACTATCATGAAACCGTGCAGACAGCAAATGTATGATACAAGGAAAAACTGAGGAGCTTTTACCCAAATGGAAAATATTCAGCATCTGGTATTCAAAGACATGAAAGTGAAGCAATGAAAATTATTTTTCCATTTGCTAAACAAGTACCAATTTTAAAAAACAACACTTAGTGGCCAGACGCGGTGGCTCGCACATGTAATCCCAGCACTTTTGGGAGGCTGAGACGGGTGGATCACTTGAGGTCAGGAGTTTGAGACCAGCCTGACCAACATGGTGAAACCCTGTCTCTGCTAAAAATACCTAAATTAGCTGGGTGTGGTGGCGCACACTTGTAATCTCAGCTACTCTGGAGGCTGAGGCACGAGAATACCTTGAACCCGGGAGGCAGAGGTTGCAGTCGGTCGAGATCGCACCACTGCGCTCCAGCTCAGGCGTCAGAGAGAGAGACTCCGTTTTAAAACAAACAAACAAAAAAAATCTTGCCTCGATGAGTATCAGACAAAAGGAGAGCAAGTGTAGAAGTTATTTCAACTGCCTTTTTGTTGTTGTTGTTTGGTCATGTGATAGAAGAAAAACCCAGCAGCCTGCAGGACCTGTCCCTGATTCCACAGGGTAGTGGTTTATCCCAGTATGAAATTACATGGAGTTGTGGCGCTGTGGCTCACGCCTGTAATCCCAGCTCTTAGGGAGGCAGAGGCGGGAGGATAGCTTGAGCCCAGGAGTTCGAGACCTGCCTGGGCAATATAGCGAGACCCAGTTCCCCACAAAAAGTGGGGGGGGAGAAATTACATGGAGTTTTCCGCACCTGGTTCCTGTGCAGATAATTCGCTCTTTTAGCCTTCCCCGCCTCCTGACTGGGTAACCCTGCTGTCAGTCAAGCCAAGCCTAGTCACACCCCTCACTCTGATTGGCTCCTTTGCCTAGTTCTAACGCCCACTGCTCAATGCCATTACTGAGCTCACCAAACCTGATAATAACGGCGTGCTTATGTTTTTCTAGTCCCTACATGGGTAACTAGGGCAGAGACTATATTTTATCCCCTCCTGCCTCCCAAGTGCCCATCATAGTACCTTGCACATAACTGGCATCCGTAAAAATATTCACTGAATTCATGAATTAAAATAGCATCATTACCACACTGTGGGAAGGTGAGCTGCTGGGCTAAGGGCATTTGAGGTTGCATTAAATATGCACATCTCAGTGTGCAGAGGTTAGCTCAAAGCAAGGTGGAGTTGTCAGAGGCAGCTACTAAGAAACCGCGTGTTACCTGATCACGGCCTCCACGGCGCAGACCAGCTCCTCAGCGCCGCATTCCCGCGTGTTGATGGGCGGAGGGGAGGTCTGATAGAGATGGGTCTCCGCGGCGGCCCCTACTTCATTACTGTGATGATTTGAGTGGCACCTCTTGCAGTACCGAACAGGCCTGTTTCCGTGACGACCACAGCACCCTGCTGAGAAGCAGGTGACAACTGCTCTTCTAACATGGGAGCTGCAGTTCTAGAAGCCAAGAAAGTGAAATCAATTAAAACCGACCGCTGAGGTAAACTTGGCTAAAAATCAGAATAAATGAAAACTTCAGGGGCCACTAGAAGTGACAACACCTTCAAGGGCCACTAGTTCCCAAAGCGCAGGTTATTCTCCAACCAGCTAGATTTCAGTTACAGTTAAAACATAAAGGCAAGGAGTGTTTTCTATTCCTGTGTGTAGTCGAAATGCTCTAAATATCAGTGGAACTGCGTTGGGAAGCCCTATGTAAAGTTACCTCGGCCACAGGGGGAGTGAGGAGGAGGACACTTTCTGGATTATTTCAAGTTAACATTCCATGAGTTTTCAGCAGAAATATAAAGAAAAAAATAGAACCATGGATCAGAGAATGCAACATCACAGCACATCAGGGAATAAAAGAAATAATGTTACCTCCCAGAATAAACTCTTGCAAAATTATTTTATCCACCTCAAAGAGTAGATTTCCGCTGCAGCTCCTCTGTCCCTGCCGCATTCAAGGACAGGTAGATGCTGCATTCAAAGACAGAGATTGTGCTGTGCCAAGGCGATGGCCTCAAACCAGGCTTTTCCATGCCCACCGGCACTCTATGAAGACCACAGGGACCTACACAGTCAGAACCCTTCATAGAGTCAGCGTTGACATCAGCTGCAGGAAGGGAACCGCAAATGAAGTGATGGGAATGAGAACAGGGGTGAAGTATAAGACATTTCAAAGTTCAGGGGCGCCACTGTCCAAGCTGCCCTGGTGAGAGGCAGAGGAGTGAGGCAGCACCCACATGAAGCTATTGGAGAAGTGCCCCCAAGCCTATCAGAGATGCCACCACCACATACTCAACGTCATTCAATAGTGCTTGTGAAGATGCGAACACCCCCAAGGGGGTGTTAGACTCAAGCCTTTATGAACTCAGAGCTTGTGAGAGGAGGGAGATAAACAAAAGAATGAATTAATTGTTTTCACCTAGAATTTAAAGGGAAATTATCGAGCTCAGGACAGTCTTTCCAGCCAGCATAGGATTCTCAAGGTAAGAAAAAGTTTCAAGGCAAACATAAAATCCAGGGCCCTAGCAGGAAAATGTGGTCTTACGTGGTCTCAGTAGGAAAAAATGATGGTAAGGGCTTGAATATAAAACTCTTTGTTAAGAACTCAGAATTTGAGAGGGTACACCATAGACTCTTTTAGATAGACAAAAAAAGGGGAGGCCCTTCTAAGGATCTTAAGGGCGTACCTCAGCATCCTCTTCATTCTACAGTAAGGGTTCTAAGAATCGTAAAATCATTGTTCCCAGTAGACTCATAGGGAGTATAAGGTGTAGAAGGACTTATCCCAAAGAGGTTTGTGTGTTTGACTCACGTTTAATGAAGCAGGTTTATAAATTGAGACAGAAAAGCCCATTTTTATTGGAATTATACCACTATAGATTGAAAGGGACAGAGACAGTCCAAAAAAGAAGTTTTGGGACTTTCAAACTTCTATAACCAAAAATATAAGCTGATAAAACTTAGCTGTAAATGACAGGCTACTTTTTATGAGAAGGAAAAGATGGACATCTCCTAGAGGGTGAGGCCTGGAGTCAAAATGACCAGCTCCCAGGAAGCAGGACTGGCACCTAACTAAGGAACACGTCACATGTGCTCTGTGATCTTCAGAATTTCTAAGGACCCATGACTACCTTCCTCTCATTTCCTCACTTTTTACCTGAGCGTCTCCTGCAGTAATCCTACCCCTGTATCACTATTGCATGTTAGCTGTGCCGGTTGCAGGTTAACATCTCTTTCATTTACAGGTATTCAAAGGAAGAGGAAGAATACTTAAGGAGCCAAGCCCAAAGAGCCTCGTCCACACCTGGACCTGATTTTGATGAGAAGACCTTGGACCTCCAGCCAACATTTTGCAAGTGGAAAGAATGTAAATCATCTATGACCTGAGGGATGGAAACTATCTCTTCCCATCAAGAAATCAGAGACAGTGTCCCTCCCCTTCAATCTGGACGGACTTGCAGCTGCTTCAACCAATAGAGCATGACAGAAATGATGTTTATAAAAGGACATGCAGCTTCCACCTGCTGCCTTGAGATGTTCTCTTCAGATATTTCCTCATCAGGATATTCCTCCCAGGTCTCTGCCATAATGCCATGAGACAGTCAAGCCACAGGGAGAGACCATGTTTATGTCTTGAGTCAACAGTGCTGGCTTAGCTTACTCTTCAAGTCACCTCACCCCAGAACCCAAATGTATGATCTAGAAACCTCTAGATAATTAAAACCCTCAGCTATTCAAGTCTTCCCAGATAAGGCCTCAAACATCATCAAACAGAAACAAGCTATCTCCATCATTCCCTGTCCAAACCTCTGATCCACTGAGTCTATGAACATAATTAAATGTTGCTGTTTGATGCTGCTAAATTCAGAGTAATTTCTTATGGAGTATCTGGATACAATGCATATGATAATATCTGGAATACCAACTAAAAGTCAGTCTGCTTTATTACCAGATGCCATCAATTCTAAACAATGTCAGCAATAAAATATGTTTCCTCCAAAATAATCTTCAGTTGATGGAAGTTCTAAATAATTGCTGGGATTCCTACTAAGTTTTGATAATATGTTTGAAAGGCCTCAACCCATGTGGATTCAGCTCATTCATTTCCAAAGTAAACTAGAGAGACTTCCCTTAGATGGAGATTCAGCTGGGCATGTTTTCAAAAGTTCACTCCAGCCACTTTGCTTCATTTTGAAGTTTAAACACATAGAAATAACTACAAGTGGTCTCACAATATCACATAATTGAAATAATCAAGGTCTGTCTCTTTATCTTTCTTTTTTTTTTTTTTTGAGACAGAGTTTTGCTCTTGTTACCCAGGCTGGAGTGCAATGGCGCAATCTCGGCTCACCGCAACCTCCGCCTCCTAGGTTCAGGCAATTCTCCTGCCTCAGCCTCCTGAGTAGCTGGGACTACAGGCACGCGCCACCATGCCCAGCTGATTTTTTGTATTTTTAGTAGAGACGGGGTTTCACCATGTTGACCAGGATGGTCTCGATCTCTTGACCTCGTGATCCACCCGCCTCGGCCTCCCAAAGTGCTGGGATTACAGGCGTGAGCCACTGCGCCCGGCCTTCTTTATCTTTCTAATGACGATGCTATCATTGCTTATTTCAGTTATAATGTTCAGGGAATATGCGGTACCAAAGAGGTAGAATATAAACTGCCCAGGGCAAGATCAAACAATTCTGAACTGTTATGAACTTAATGGAAGTTCTCCAAATTAATGTCTATGTAAAACACAACATTGATTAAAGGATAAGCAATAAAAATGTGCTAATTTGAACCTTATTACTACAAATAACTTTGTCATATAAAGAGATAAGTGTTAAAAAATGATCTACCATGGGTGTCAAATACGTTAAGTATGTCCCCAGAGCCAGGACATGCTGATTTAGAAAACAGAACTGTTTGAAATCCTAGTCCCTCAAGCTTACAAAAGATTCTCAAAGAAAGAATGGCCTCAGGATAAAGATCAAAGGAAGAATATGGTCTGTAACTCTAAGATTCTTTATTAAGTCTTCAGAAAGTTATAAGGTGGTGCCTAATTGAGCCTCTCAGCTATAACAGAGCTTCTAATAATTTTAAGGGCATGCTGAAATGCTCAAAGTATAGGAAGGACTGCCTCAAAAATAATTGTAGATGAGGCTTTGGGGGCACAGGACCTCAATGAGATTCATTGAAAATCCACAAAGTTTTTAAGAAAGTCATACTAGCAAAAGCACCACCTGCTAAAACTAAGGTAAACAGACAAAGTCTAAAATGAAAAGAGGTCTATGGGATCCTAACTCTTACATGCAGGAAGCAGATTGAGAAGGTTACTCAGTTGCAACATGGGCCATTCCTTATTGAAAAGAAAAGATGTCTCAGAGAGTGAAGCCAAGAGCTCAGGAGGACAATAACAGATTAGGGGACTACTCCTAGGAAGCAAAACCAGATCCTAATCAAGGCATGTGTGCTGTCTCTGGAGACAGAGAAATCGTTGATGTGTTTGTGGCTGGAGCTGCTGTAGATCAATCACTGCTATCTGCTTTCCCTTATTCTTTTTGAATGGAAGTCTATTGCTATTATCCTGTCCCTGTCTCAACTTTGTGCCTTGGGTGCAGAGAGGGAAGATAACTTTCCTTCTTAGTTTGCAGGTCTCTGAATCAAGAGAATCAGTCACCAAGAAGTTTAATCAGTGACATATCAGATGCACATCACAAGATATTAGACTTTAAGCCTGAAGCCATAAATAAGTCTTGTGGAAGTCATATAAAGTGGTGAGCATATTTTGCATATGGAAAGAAGGTAAATAATTATGTCCAAAGGATGGATTGTGGTAGATTAAATGTGACCACAAAATTCTTGCCACTCCTTTAATAACCACAAAGATCCTATTTCTCCACGTTTTGAATCTGGGCTAGCCTTGGAACTTGCTCTGACCTATTGAATGCTACAGAAATGATGCTATGTGACTTCTGAGAGGCCCTGAAACCTCCTCTCTCTCTCTCTCAGAGGACTGCCACCTGTGAACAAGTCCAGCCCAGCCCCTGGAGAATGAGACATCATGTGGGAAGAGGGAGGCCCAGACACCCCACCCATCTCACCATTTCAGCCATTCCAGCTGAGCCCCACCTTATTCCAGCTTACCCACCAACTGACTCCAAATACATGAGTGAGCCTGGAGTAATTTATCAAAAGAACGGCTTGGCTCAGCTGAGCATAAGACAAATTGCTGATCCACAGAATTGTGATCTAATAACTGGGTTGCCATATGGCCCACTATGTTTTCAGATGGTTTGTTACACATCCATAGATAACTGAGGCAGCCCTCCAATGTACCTACTCATGGTCAACATCCCAAAAAGTTTAAATGACGTAAAAAGGTCCACATATGTCAGAGGGAACAGAACTGGCCAGAGTCCAAGTATCTCAATAAACTAATCAAAAGTTATTTTTTATGACATCATACTGCCTCCTTTTACTCTTTTTGATTATTAAAACAACAAGAGAAGATGGAGGTGATTTAGAGAAACTATTATAAAAAAATAAAGGAAATATTAAAGGAAGAATCTTTAGCTACATATATTGTTCGACTTACACATAAATACTTTCCATATATAGCCAGTCTGGGTATGTTTTTCACACATACGAATTGGACTATTTGCACTCCACTTCAAAACAGTTGATATTTCTAGCATATAAGATATATCCTTAACTAAAGTTAAGTACAATAAATTGCAGTATTATTGAAACTTTTTCTAATTAGACTCCTATCCCAGAATTACCCATAGGCTTTTATTGCAGATTACCAAACAAAAATAATGTGCATAAGATGGGTGAGCAAAAGCCAAAATGGAAATACAGACCATTTGGACGTAGCAATCGTGCATGCTAAATTATTTCCTTTCCCCCTCCACAAATACAGTGGCATGCACATACTGGGAAACCACAGTGCAGAAATGAGGCAGATGTCAATACATGAACTGACATACAAACACAATAAATCATGCCCCAACCACACGAATGGTTTGCTCTTACCTTTTTCTGACATATAGCAGATATTTCAGCTGTAAGGGGAAGGCACACAAAATATCAACAAAGAAAGCAAACCCCTCTTCTTTTTATTTAATTATTTAATTGATTTTTTGAGACAGGGTCTCACTCTGTCACTCAGGCTGGAGTACAATGGCCCCATCATAGCCCACCACAGCCTCTTGAACTCCTTGGCTCGAATGATCCTCCTGACTCACCCTTCTGAGCAGCTAGGACTACAGGTGTGGGCCTCCATGCCCAGCTAATTTTTTTTAGAGATGGGGTCTCACTATGTTTCTCAGGCTGTTCTTGAACTCCTGACCACAAGTGACCCTCCTGCCTTGACCTCCCTCCCACGGGATTAGTACAGGTGTGAGCCACCATGCCAGGTCTAGAGCCCATTTTAAGTAAGGGTGGCCACGAAGGGGGAGTTTTTTAAATCTCGACCTCTGGACTTGGCCCAAACAGCTTTTTGCTTGTCTCATAAATTACCATCTACTTTTATTGGCTTCAAGTTTCCTCAGAAAGCCTGAAATAGATTTTTTTTTCATCTAGCAGGGTTAAAAACACCTGCATGCTGCTACTCTTACAAGTAATTTAATCTTTTTAGATATGACTTAGAAATCAAATCTTGTTAAAGTCAAAAACTTTAATCTTATTTCCCCATTTTACAGAGGACAAAATTGAGAACCACTGTGGTTAGATAAATTCTTCAAGGTCACAGGTTATCAATGGTAGGGGCAGACCTTGAGGTAAAGTCTCCAAATTCCCCGTTTACTGTTCTTTCTATTATACTATGACACCGGATTGATGTGATATATTTACAGCATCGCCATGGGATTGTTTGCAATATCAAAACTGTAGAAAAAAAATACTAACTTGGAATACTTAGTTTTGAATTATCAATTTATATCATTCTTAACTTGTGTGTGTAAAACCAGTTGTAGGGTTATTTAAGAAAAAGCAATTTTCAAACCCACGGGTAGACCAGTTGGAGCAAGACTGTCAAATTATTGTCTACATATGGGATTGACTTTAATGAATGGATAAGAATTCTTTTTAGTGGGCACATCAATTATCTCCATGAAAACTGAAGCTTGAGAGTATTTGAAAATAAATTTTCCAAGAATCGGTTAATATGTTCTCTGAAATAGTAAATGCTCAAAAAATGCACTAACACCTTATTTATAGTATAGTCTAAGTTACAATTTATCTAAAAGATCAAAGGTAAATGTCTCCCAAACCCTGTCTGGTAATTTTAAACTAGTGTATGAAAAAGCGATAGTATTTACAACTCACTTTAAAAAAACTGGTTTTGTATAATTAATGGTTATTTGACAGTTTGATATCCTAGAGTTTATCTTAAATCATCTAAGGTTAGTGTCACATCTCTAGATAAATAATGAAAAGTTATTGCCAATTTTCCTCTAAAGATGAGTATCACTGGAGACGAGGACCATAACTCAGCAACACGGCTGATATTTTAAATGTATTTTATAACTTGACTATGGCTTTTACTTCAGAGCACTGGATGATCACTAAATAGCCTAATTTAAAGGTTAAAAAGTTACATTTATCCATATAAGCCCAAATCTTTTTACAGTTTTTCTTTTTTTTTTTTTTTTTTGGGACGGAGTTTCGCTCTTGTTACCCAGGCTGGAGTGCAATGGCGCGATCTCGGCTCACCGCAACCTCCGCCTCCTGGGTTCAGGCAATTCTCCTGCCTCAGCCTCCTGAGTAGCTGGGATTACAGGCACGCGCCACCATGCCCAGCTAATTTTTTGTATTTTTAGTAGAGACGGGGTTTCACCATGTTGACCAGGATGGTCTCGATCTCTTGACCTCGTGATCCACCCGCCTCGGCCTCCCAAAGTGCTGGGATTACAGGCTTGAGCCACCGCGCCCGGCCTTACAGTTTTTCTAAGACAAGATTTTTCTTTGTCACCCAGGCTGGAGTTCAGTGGCATGATCACAGCTCACTGCAGCCTCAACCTCCTGGGTTCAAACGATCCTCCCACATCAGCCTCTCAAGTAGCTGGGAGTACAGACACGTGCCACCATGCCTGGCTAAATTTTTTGTTTGTTTATATTTTTAGTAGAAAAGTGTAACTTGATAATAAATAGTTGACTATTCTCTTTTTTTTTTTAGTAGAGACAGAGTCTCACCATGTTGCCCAGGTTGGTCTCAAACTCCTAGGCTCAAGCCATCAGCTCGTCTTTACTTCCCAAACTGCTGGGATTAAAGGGATAAGCCTCTGTGCCTGACCTACAGATATTTTTACATAGATTTTCAAAATGTGTCTTTGAAGGATATACAGGTTGATATTATTGATCCATTTTACAGAGGGGGAGCACTAAATTAATTTTTCTCTTAAGGTTGAGAATCTAATATAAACAATATGAAAAGTAAGACTACAAAAAGTGTAATTACCAACAAGCAAAGGACTTCAATTTAAAAACAAAAAGCTTACAGAATTTAGTTTGCATAAGGTTTTCCTCTTAAAAGGGCCTTTCACATGAATCCTTCCATTTTCTACATGTGAAGTCATATACCATCGAGTTCTTCCTGTGCCCCAATCTCTACTCAAACTTAATATGCCTGCAACTCTTTCCACCTTTCATCTTTCCTCTGTGTTTGTCAATACTTTTCCTTATCATTTTAGTCTCCAATGATGTGGCTGGAATAGCTGCTTCTCCCATGTATGGAGAAATGCTCTGTCTGGGACAACTTTCAGGGAATAGCTTTGAGAATTCCAACAAACTTCAAGAAGCATTGTAATCTTGTCTTTCCATTGAGATGGGTTAGATACACCTTATCCCCATTTTACTGATGAGGAAACTGAGTCTCAGAGAAATTCAGTTTTCCCTTCACAACACAGTACCAGTAATAGTAGCAGGGAAAAGGCCAATTATTCATTTCTCTCCTAGCTGGTGTTCCTTATTTTTATTCTCTTTATTCCGACCTGGCACAGCAACTTATCACTGGCAACAACTGTTACAGATACAGAAAATCCCTAAGACATAATTTGGCAGGGCTTTAGTCATATGGAATCCTAATTTCAATATCTACCTTTAATTTTAATAGGGATGACACCACTTCCTTCATTATTAAATGTGTAGGTACATTATAAACAAGGCATTGATATTATGCTTTGTATCAATGAATATTCATAGAATATAATGCTTTGGTGATTGTCTTTGTAAAATAAAATAGTACAAAAGGAGATAAAGCAATGATGTCATTAGTCATGATTACTCATTATTCAGCCTTTCCTAAGTCAACCATACCTTGTGGCAGAAGAACATCAATCAGCCACTCACTGTGGTCCCTATTGAAAAAAAACAAAATTCATTTTTGAGCTTCATTGAAATGTTCTCCTTCCACATGAATGTTTATAAGCTACACGCTATTGCTGAAAGGCTTTTAATAGAAAGGAAGTATAATTAAGAGCACTATCATAATAAACTCTTAAAATGTCTAATGCATTCCAGCTAAATTATAAATTATAGGCACTTCATCATATTCAGTTATCTTTAAATGATACTTTCCAGATGCTAATTAAGCCAACCAAAATACTGCATGATCTGTACAAAGCTGAGTGTGATGCTGTGAAACAAACAAGCAAAAAGAACCCATATAATTTATATGTCATGTTTGGAAACCACAGTTTTCTTTTACATCTGTTTTTCTCTATGGCCTTTTTAACAGGGTTCCTTCAAAATTGGAGCTGATTTATTTTTTTTTTATTTTTCTTTTTTTGTTTTTTGTTTTTTTGAGACGGAGTTTCGCTCTTGTTACCCAGGCTGGAGTGCAATGGCGCGATCTCGGCTCACCGCAACCTCCGCCTCCTGGGTTCAGGCAATTCTCCTGCCTCAGCCTCCTGAGTAGCTGGGATTACAGGCACGCACCACCATGCCCAGCTGATTTTTTGTATTTTTAGTAGAGACGGGGTTTCACCGTGTTGACCAGGATGGTCTCGATCTCTTGACCTCGTGATCCACCCGCCTCGGCCTCCCAAAGTGCTGGGATTACAGGCGTGAGCCACCGCGCCCGGCCTGGAGCTGATTTATTAATGGAATTGCTTTCTCATGTTACATAGACAGACATATTGCAACTTTTCAAAGTTGTAATGTTCCGATGAAAATTTATTGTATGTTAAATATCAAACAAATTAACCTTTAAAAATCAGAAAGGCTAGTAAGAAACTTTAGTAATGTAACTAATTTAAGTCCAAATGATTTTTATCTTCTCATTGTTGCCCTATTTCCTTTCTTTAAGGACTTTTATACCTACCCTGCAATCCTCTCACTGCATTCTTCACAGAGATACAATGGGGGTGGTTTATCACCCAATGCTACTGATAGGGAAGGGTCTATACACATCTGAAACACATGAAAAACAGCATTAACTCTCTTGTTCCTGGGTATCACATTCCCTATATTCTAAGCAAAAATGCTTCAATAATGACAGATTTTTCAAAAGCAAGATGGAATAAATATTTTGTAAAACTCTTTTTACCGATAAATGTTTCTCCCTGCACTAGCTGATGAGTCCACGCTGAGGATTTAAATGTGGCTGCCGTGGTTTTTTGTTTCTCTGGTTACTTGCAATGCAATTAATAAATAGTGTCAAGAAGTTTACTCTCATTCCACAAAGATCCAAAAAGTCATCTCGTTCAATTGCTGCTCAAATTGGCTGTATTTCACTCACACTATTCCTTCTTTAAAGTGGTAAACAACAGTAGTCTCTCATTAGGAAAAGGAAAATGTATTATTAAGATTTCAGAATCATAACTGATACCAAAATGCTAGTGGTAGAGAATTTTGCTTCGTAAGGCATACCTCATTCAAAAAAGTTAGCATTAAATCTAACATTGAGTGGTTTCCTTCTCTTACTCTGGAATCTTAGTTTTGTATCAATCATCCAGCCTTTCTTTTTCATGTGTGTTTTTTTTTTCCAAACATGACCTATCATTTGTTTATCCTTGCTGGGACTGATTGATATGGCTGAGTTTCACTAACCGAAGCACAGAGATGCAAAGTGTTAATTTCATAGTTGATGTTCAGAATATTTCAAATCTGGATCTTTTAAATCAAATGAACAAAATATCTAGATAACTAACTGCATTTTATACTTTGCATGAGTTTAAATTTCTATAATTTATCGAAACCATTTTTAATTCTGTTTCTACCCTTGAGTAAGCAGTTAAGATACCTAATACACAAATTTTTCTGGAACTACACTCTTTTTTCAGTTGTTTTCACAAATTTGAAGCAGGGAATCACCCAGACTTATAACTCAAACAGCCTGTAATTCAAAGTGAAAACCCAGCCTTTTCAATGATTGAGGAATCAAGTTAGAATTGCTCATTTTAAATATTCATACCATCAACAATTGTAAACTATATATTCCTCGATGACAAAGGCTCAGAGTGAAAATTTTCCTCCTATAAGTTTCATGCTTCCTTAGATGTAATGAATAACTACTTTGGGGTGTATTAAATCAGAGACTGGCAAACTTTTTTTGTAAATATTTTAGGATTCATGGGCCACAGTCTCTATCACACCTACTCAATTCTGCTGTTGGAGCATGAAAGCAGCCATAGAAAATATGTAAGAAAATTAACATAGCTGTGTTCTAATAAAACTAATAAAACTTTGTTTACAAAAACTAGCAGCAGGCCAGATTTGGCTATGGGGCATACATAGTTTGCCAGAGCCTGCCTTAGATAATTATCTGAGCTCCAAAGTATTTCATAAAGTGGACTTCAAGTAGAACCAAGTAAAACCGAAAGCAAAGTATGATATCATAAACTTTAAGTTGCAACATATTTTCATCTTTAGTCCTATTAGAACTGTTGGCTTTTGCCTAAAAAGTACTTTTTTGCAGCCTATTACAACAAAAATAGATAATACTTTTCTATTTGGTAAATCATTCTTGCTCAGCAGTACAACTCACTATTATAGAGATATTAGGCTTTTGATGAGGATTAATCAATTTTCCCCAAATCTTTCCCATGGTGCCCATGTGGAGTTCCTCTTAAGTATTATATAAGTTATTCTACCCTCTTTTCTAGTGAGTCATTAATACCTCTCCCAGGTAAAGATACTTTTTCATTCCACTCAAAAGGAGAAGTTCCTAGGATGCTACAACTATAAATAATCATTAGAGATCAGCTAATTGACCTCTGACCTTTAAAGTAACTTAATTAGCATAACCTATCAGATATGTAGTTGGTCTAATGAGTTTTGTTCTACTCTGAACAGGTTGGTTTACATCCACACTAATGCGTTCACACCTGTGTGTCACATTAACAAGTGAGTTTTTCTGTTTTATAAAAATAACATATGCCCAATGTAGAGGCTTCAGCAAACTGAGAGAGGAAAAAAAGAAAATTCAATTAACTCATTAACTCTCTGTCTCGATGCAGTCCATAGTAACATTCTGATAAGTATTACTGATTGTTTTTCACTATAAATATATGTAACTTTTAAACTTTTTTAAACTTTTCAACATCATACTATAAAATTTCATAACTTTGCGCTTAATGTTATTTTGTAAGTATTTGGATGTTGAATACTGTTGATTTGCATGTCGTGTGATGATGTGGCTTGGGTGCACTCACATTGTAAAGGAAGAGCAATACTGAGCCAGACCTATTGTAGCACAAAAACAGCCCCAGCACAGGAAGCCTTAATGAGAATGTTACCTTTCTGCAAACTGTAGAGTGAAAATAGAAAAAGGTGGGTCTTTAAGGAAACTGGAGTTCAGAAAGTAAGATTCAGGGGATATGAAAATGTCTTGGAACTAGAAAGAGGTGGTGTTGGCAAACATTGTAAATACACTAAATGCCACTGAATTATTCACTTTAAAATGGTTCACTGTATATTATGTGAATTTCACCTCTATTTTTATAAAATGACAGAAAGTAGATGGTTTGACCTATCCTGGCTGACTCACTCTAGGGAGAAAAGTGAGGCCAACCCAGTGGAATGGACTGGGCTGTTTGCCTAGAAAAGAAGGAGAAAATCTAATTCATGATGCTTTCTGTGAGTAGGAGGCCAGAAAACATTACTAACCATGTATCAGAGGACTCCTGAGAATGCAGTTTGACATAAAATCAAGGAATAATAACTGCAAAAACCAGACAGAAAAGATCCCCTTCCTGTTGATACTTGGGTGACCCAAAAGAAGGAGCTATACATTAGGAGGAAGAAAAGAAGGATAATAAGAAGGAACCCTAAAAGTCTCATCATTGTGAAGAATCAAGCTTAACTCCATGAATAAACTATGAATTCATATGTGAGTAGCTTAAAATAGCCTCACTCCAAAGAAAAGCACCTCTGAACCTCAAATCGAAAGTCAATAGTGGGGTACACATAGTAGAATGGGAGGGCCTATGCTTCCACTGTGTGGGTTATCATTACCTGCTTTTTTTTTTTTTTTGAGATAAAGTCTCCCTCTATTTCCCAGGCTAGAGTGCAGGGGCACAATCTCAGCTTACTGCAACCTCGATGTCTCTGCCTCAAGCAATTCTCCTGCCTCATCCTCCTGAGTAGCTGGCATTACAGGCACACACCACCATGCCCAGCTAATTCTTTTGTATTTTTAATAGAGATGGTGTTTCACTATGTTGGCCAGACTAGCCTCAAACTCCTGACCTCAGGTAATCCGCCCACCCTGGCCTCCCAAAGTGCTGGTATTACATATGCGAGTCATTGTGCCCGGCCAATTGCCTGCTCTTAATATCAATCCATTCAATTTGCCTTCAACAAAAGTAGAGATTAAAAATAGGCCAGGCGCGGTGGCTCAAGCCTGTAATCCCAGCACTTTGGGAGGCCGAGGTGGGTGGATCACGAGGTCAAGAGATCGAGACCATCCTGGTCAACACAGTGAAACCCCATCTCTACTAAAAATACAAAAAATTAGCTGGGCATGGTGGCGCGTGCCTGTAATCCCAGCTACTCAGGAGGCTGAGGCAGGAGAATTGCCTGCACCTAGGAGGCGGAGGTTGCGGTGAGCCGAGATCGCGCCATTGCACTCCAGCCTGGGTAACAAGAGCGAAACTCCATCCCCAAAAAAAATAATAATAATAATAATAATACAAGGATATCCTTTGTTAGTGTAAGGTATCTAGATGACAACATATTATTGGCACTCCTCTGCCATTTTTGGTCCATGAAACACATTTTTGGTTTCTTTTATATTTATTGAATCTCACTTCATCTTTTCTACTTTGTTTCTATAAAGTGATGGTGTTAATTTTCTATTAGTATTTGGTCATCTGTACAGGCTATCTATAAAACAAAAGCAAACCCATAAGACACTTGGTTCTCAAAAGTAACTGTGAACTCAAATAACTTCAGCTAACTTCCACTCTTCATAATATAAAAATTAGCCCTTGCAAATTCAAACACAAGTCCATCTAGCCAAATATTTTGTATCCAATAAATATATCAAATGTAATTTTGTTAAAAGGTGTGATTATTTTTCTTCACATTCAACTTTCAAGATTCAGATTTATAATAGGACAGACCAATTTGGTGTAGAAGAACGAGGATAAGGTTAGGAGTCCAGATACCTGCTTCTGTCTCCAGTTCTGATTGTAAATGGCAACCTTAGGAAAATGACTTGACTCTTTAAACCACAGTCTCTTTACCTTTAATGTGTAACTTTCCATGTATATGCTATCCAAACACCTTTCAGTCATTTCAAATAAGTCATATTTGTAATATGAGCTAAGAATTAACAATTTTATTTTTTTGTCCTACCACTTCTGAATTTGCATAAGCACTCATGATTTGTAGCATACATATGAAAACAGAGAGAAAATACATTTCCCTGAGTTCATTAGCTGAAATAGAAACCAGTTAAGGACCCATGTAAGCATTTTACTAGAATCCTTCTGATAGATAATTAGCACAGTGCTACACAGCACTTGGCTATGAACGCATAGCCAAAACTGCAGACAACACTATTTATTGCTCTCTCTTGACCAGGCTGCCAAAGTACAATTAGATTGAATATGGAGGTACTTGGAATTATTACAGAGCACAAGCCTCTACTTTACAGAGAAGGATGCAATCTAGTCCACTTCATTCAGCAATTTGACCACTGACAATATAGTATGGCATCAGGTCTAATAAAACAGTACCTTCACAGCTGGTTTGTTAATTGCGTTGTGGCATTCAATGTGCTGGCAGTGGATGGGATTCCAAGCTGTAAAGTAAAGCAGAGCTGATGAATACATCTCATTGAAATTATTCATGCCCTAGTAAAAACACATACCTTACTATTTTCTTTTTTCTAAATAGGACCATCATCAGAAACCTTCCTAACAGAACCTCTTTTTAATCTATAAAAAATTTAAAAGTCAAGCAAAGATATACAACTCCATCCACTTTCCTAGGGTAGGAGATAAGACAATATAAGATGGCATGTACAGCACCAGAATGATATGCCATTAATAAGTTTTCAAAAGTTTTTATAAGCATGGTTTCACTAGATCCTCCAACAACTCTGTAGGGTAGGTACAGCAAATTATTAATCTCATTTCATATAAGAATAAAGTTAGCAAGGTTAAGTAGCTTGATACGGTCACAGAGTTAGCAAATGATAAGCTAGGACTAGAACCTATATCTCTTGGTGCCTGACATTCTGCTCTTTTCATGACAGTATATTATGCTAAATATCCTAGATTGTTGGTACCAGGAAGTGTTTTAAATTGATAATAACTGGAATTAATAGTAAGGTGTCCTCTACCATTCCTTTTCCTATTCCATCCCCATCAAATATGGTGACTGGAAAGATGGTTTTCTTGCTCAAATGAAATGCATCTCTCTCTTACATGTGACCCACCTACTAAACCTCTGCTAGTCTGCTAATACCCAAGTAAGCCTCTGCTAGTCTGATAATACTCAACTCCTGACCTCAGTATACACACGGAATGAGGAAAAGTGACCTGTAAAAAATCAGATTGAGAATCACAACCAGTAGTTATCATCTGGATGATTCTGTAGCCCAAACACTTAGCTAATAATATTCCATCATTAAAAACATGTAAGGGGCTTATATGCTTGACAGTGGGACATTTTTCTAAAGTGCCATATTTTAAACTCATATGACTATGTTGGCCTATTCTTAATGCATGGGAATTTGCAGATGAGAAGATATTCTTAGTTACATATTCAATTATAATTCAAAAATATATATTATTAATGATCTGAGCTAATTTATGCTCTAATTTATGTTCCAAATACTTTAGAAAATTTTCTACCTAGGTGTGTCCCAGCTTCAAACTTTCTATCCCATTGTTAGACCATGTACAAGATTATGTGTCTAGTTGGGGATTCAGGAAAATATAGTTACCAGAAAGACTGATATTTAAAAACATATAATAGGTCTAATTATTTGAAAAGAAAACACAAAGTACAGACCAGAGACCACTGCTATAATAAGATAGCATCATTTTGATCATATTTTTAGGAGACACAAAGAAGAAATGAATGAGTAAATGAACTGATTAATGAAGAAATAATTTGGGTATAGGCGCTTCATAACTATGAGATTAGTTTCCTATATATGGTAAAGTCAAGCTGAATATAAAAAGTTGCAACAAGTTTTTCTTGTACAATTAGAGAAACATAGAGGAAAAGGTTGCCTTTAACATGTGCTGCATTCTTCCAATCCCAAGCTCATGACAGATATCACTAATCTATTACAGCATTCCTTCCTGCTGAGTCCAGAACTGGCCTTAGGATTCTTTTTACCAGTGTGATCCAAGAAGTCACCACTAATCAAAACGAAGTTGGCACACAAGATGAAATCTGCTAACCATCTCCAAATCAGTGTATTATGAAAATGTTTGTAGACTGCTTTATAGAAGTTCATAACACTTATGAGCAGAAGTAATATTCAAAACATATAATAATTGCTATGGCACAGGCAAAACAAATTAGAGTGTGCACCAGCCACAGAACTTGATCAGGGCTTTAAAGACTTCTATTCTGCCAGAAATAAATGCTTTTTTGTGGATAATGGAGATATCCAGAAGGTTCTACTGCTTTAATTTTGCATTTCATTTTTACTGAGTGTTGCTGTATTAAAAACAGGTTATAGGATAATCAATTTAAAAGCCACACTGGATTTAAGCTTACTAGAACAGTGATCTTAAGTTTTGCTACGTATCAAAAATCAACTGTCAAGGTTTTTAAAATATAATGTCTGGAACCCATGTTAGATCTTCTGAATCAAAATGTTTGAGGATAGAACACAGGTAGCCCCACAATCACTCTGGCTTTCTTCCTGATAGTAATTTCCACACCTTGGCCCTAGAAGGGGAAAGATAAGCAGAGTACTATAGTCTTGTTTTTAGTTGAGGGGACAAAAACTGGAGCTTAAAGAGGCCAGGTGGCTGGAATTTGCTGAATAGACTAGGAAGGAAGAGGGAAATATGCAAAGAAAGAGATCCAGAAATCTAAGCAGGAGTCTTTTTGAGTCTTTGGCTTTATACTAAGTAAAATGTATGTAAGGTAAAACTCCATCAGGCTAGATAGAGAAAAACTGTGAGGGCTCTGTGAGCTAAACAATTCCTAGAGCTTGTACAGGGCTGGATGATATTCAAGATCCAACCAGCCAGAGTAGAAGAAATTCACTAAATACTTGGAGCAATCATAGAAACTCTAGGAGGGTTATGTCTTAGGGCTAAACTAACATCAGAAAAAAAGTTACTCTAGGCTCACTCTAATGAAACCAAAGAATAAGCCTTGAAATGGTCAGATGAATCCACAAGTAACTTGACTGCCAAAACAAACTTCATTATACTGTAATGGAAGACAACCAAATTCAGACACTCAATAATGTAACATTCATGAAATCCAGCATCCAATCAAAATTATTTGCTACTTGAAAAGGGGGTAAAATGTGGCCAGGCACGTTGGCTTATGTCTGTAATCCTAGCACTTTGGGAGGCCAAGGCAGGCGAATCGTGAGGTCAGGAGTTTGAGGCCAGCCTGATCAGCATAGAGAAACCCCGTCTCTACTAAAAATACAAAAAATTAGCCAGGTGTGGTGGTGCATGCCTGTAATCCCTGCTACTCAGGAGAGTAAGGCAGGAGAATCACTTGAACTCAGGAGGTGGAGGTCGCAGTGAGCTGAGATCATGCCACTGCACTCCAGCCTGGACAACAAGAGTGAAACTCTGTCTCAAAAAGAAAAAAAAAAAAGGGAAAGGAGGTAAAATGTTACTCATAACCAGGGGGAAAACAGATCTGCAGAAACAAAGTCAGAAATTGCACAGATGAAGTAGTTGACAAAGAAGAACTTTAAAATAGCTACCATAAACATAGGCAAGGAAAGCATGAAGATAGGCATAATTAGGATAGAGATGGGAGATATAATTTAAAAATTAAATATGACTTTAAAAAATAAAAAATACGCCTTGAAATGAAAAACTTACTGAATGGGTTTAATAGCAGAATAGACAATGCAGAAGAAAAGATCAGTGAATTAGGAGACATAACAAAAACTACCCAAACTGAAATACTAGAAGAAAAATAAATAGAGATTCAGTGAACTGTGGGAAAATTTTAGGCAGTTTTACTTTACATACATTTTACTTAGTATAAAGCCAAATTTTTATGATTGCTCCAAGTACATGTGATTTAAAGCACAAAAGAAATAAAAGGGGGAAATATTTGAAGAGACAATGGCTAAAAATTTTCAAGTCTGATGCAAACAACCCACAGATCCAAGAAGCTCAATGAATCCTAGGCAAGATAAAAGCAAAGATAATCACACCAAAATTCACTATAATCAAATTGATGAAAACCAATAAGGAGAAAATCTTAAAAGCAGCCAGGAGGGAAAAAAGACATATTACTTACAGGGGAACAAAGATAAGAATGGTCGCTGATTTCTCGTCAGAAACAATGCAAGCCAGAAGACAATGGAACGACATCTTTAACAGGCTGAAAGAAAAATACTGTCAACCTAGAATTCTATACCCACTGAAAATATCCTTCAAAAATGAGTATGAAATAAAGACTATTTGAAGACAAACACAAGATAAGAGAATTCATTTCCAGCTGAGTTCCACTACCAGAAACATTAAAGGAAGTTTTTCAGGCTAAGGGAAAATAATACTAGACAGAACCTCAAACTTACACAAAAGCATAAAGAGGGTTGGACATGGTAAGCATGGTGAATAACTACAGAAGGCTTTTTTACTCATATTAATATGTTGTTAAAAGATGGCTGATTGTTTAAAACAATGAACAATAATAATGAATTGAGGCTAATAAAATATATACAAGTAAGATATTTGATAACAATAACAAAAAGGATAGGAGGGGTAAAATTAAAAAATAAAAGGTTCTTACATTTCATGTAAACTGTTAAAATATAATTTGAGGTAGACCATGAAATTAAAAGTGCATATTATAGACCCAAGAGCAATTTTTTAAAGGTGGTACAGCCAACAGTACAATACAGAAATAAAATATAATACTAAAAATAATTAATTCAAAAAAGGCAAGATATCAAAAAGAAAAAAAAAGAAACAGATGGGACAAATATAAAACAAGTGTAATATGATAGACTAATGCCCATTCATACCAGGAATTTCATTAAATGCCAAGGGTCTAAACAATAATTTTACTAATGTAAATGGTCTAAAAGGCAAAGGCTGTCTAATAGGATTTAAGATTTTTAAAACCCATGACCCAATTATATGCTGCCTGTGAAAAACATACTTGAAATATAAAGTCTCAGATAAGCTAGAAGTAAACAGAAAAAGTTATACCATGTAATTATGGCATAATTTTTATACCATAATGGAAATTATAAGAAAGCTGGAGCATTTATATTAATATCAGAGAAATAGATTTCAGAACAAAGAATATTTCCAGAAAAACTAAGGTAATTTCACAATGATGAAAGGGTCAATTAACCCAGAAAACATAAAAACCATAAATATTTGTACCCTTAGTAAGGTGAGAGCACTGAAAGAAGCATAACTAAAATTGTAAATTTCCATAATCCTCTCTTAGTAACTGATTAAAAAAAAAAAGCAGACAGAAAATCGGCAAATATATAAGACTTGAAAACACTCTCCAACAACTTAACCTAATTTATAATGCTAGAAATCTCCACTCAACTACTGTGGAATACATATTGTCTTAAAATACACATGCAACATTTATTAAGATAGGTATTTCGGTCCATAAAATAAGTCCCAAATATTTAGATGGAGCTACATCACACAGTATATTCTCTGGTCACAATGGAATTAAACTAGAAACCAATAATACAAAAGTATCTGGAAAATTACCAAATGTTTGCACATAAAAAAACCATACATCTAAACAAACCATGAACGAAAAAAAGAAACTTTAGAAAATATTCTGTACTGAAATACAATAAAAGCCTAATATACATAATGAATTTCTGGGAAGCAACTAAAGCAATGATTAAACAGAAATTTATAGCTCAAAATTATTATATAAGAAAATATAACAGATCTCAAATAAAAGGTTTATGCTTCTATCTTAAGAAGACAGAAAAAGAACAAAACTCAATATTAGTAGGAGGAAGAAAACAATATAGAAACTGAAATCAGAAAATCAATAGATAAAAATCAATAAAATCAAAAGCTGGTTCTTTGAAAAGTTCCAAAAAATTGGTAAGCCCCAGCCAGCTGATGAACAAAAAAAAAAAAAAGAAAGAAAGAAAGAAAATTCATTACCAATGTCAGTAATGAAAGGCAGAACATTGCCACAGATCCTATAGATACGCTAATAAATTTGACAAGGTGGATGAGATGCTCACATTCCTCAAAAGACAAAAATTAAAACTATAACTCAAGTAGAAAAATAACCCTGTAACTGTTAAAATGACATTCACAACATAAAACCTTCCCTGAGAGAAACCCCAAGTCCATATGGCTTCACCAGTGAATTCTACTAATCATTGAAAGAATAAATAATACAAATCTTACATAAACTCTTTCAGAAATTAGAAGAGAAAGAAACATTTTCCAACTTATTTTATGAGGTCAGTATTACTCTGTAAACAGAACCAGATGAAGACATCCTAATTAAATAAAACTAGAACAATATGTTTCATAAATATAGAAACCTGAACACTTAACAAAAACTTAGAAAAATAAATCTAGCAATATAATACAGCATGACAAGCTGAGTTTATCCCAAGAATGGAAGATTGGTTTAACATTGCCAAGAAAATGAACATAATTTACCATAAAACAGACTAAAGGGAAGAAATCATACAATCATTTCAACAGAAAGAGAAAATGCATTTGACAAAAACTGACCGTGATTAAAACTTTCAGCAAACTAAGAACAGACGGTAATTTCCTCAATCTGATAAAAAGAATCTACGAAAAACCTACAGCTAACATAATAATTTAATGGTGAAAGCCCAAATACTCTCTCCACAAATTGGAAGAAAGAACAAGGGTGTCCACTCTCAGCACTTCTATTCAAATGGAGATACTAAGCAGTGCAAAAAAAAAGTATAGAGAGAAAAAAAGGGAGAAAGGAAAGAAGGGGGAAGAGAGAGAGAAAAGGAAAAGAGAAAAGAAAGAAGAAAAGAAAGAAGAGAGGGATGGAGAGAGGAGAAGAAGTAAGAAAGGAAGGAATGAAGGAAGGAAGGAAGAAAGGAAAGAAGGAAGGAAGAAAGGAGGGAAGGAAGGAAGGAAAAAGCCATTCAAATTAGAAAGACAAGAAAAAATAAAAATTATTTATAGAGAGCGTAATCAGGTATACAGAAAATCTTAAGAAACTTACAAAAAAGCCACAAAAACTAATAAGTGATTTTAGCAAGGTTGCAGGGTGTAAGGTCAATATACAAAAATCAATTATATTTTTATATCATATAGTACCAATAAAAAAGTATAATATCAAAATTTTTAAACACTTTTTAATAGCATACAAAATCATAAAATATTTAGGAGCACCTTTAACAAAATATAAGATCTGTATACTAAAAACTAGCAAATATTGCTGAAAGAAATTAAAGAAGACCTAAATAAATGGATAAATATACTATGTTCATGGATGAGAAGACTCAATATTGTTAAGATGTCAATTTTCCTCAAATTAAACTATATAGTCAACGTAATCTCATTCAAAAATCCAAGCAGAGGTTGGGTTCAGTGGCTCATGCCTATAATCCCAACACTTTGGGAGGCTGAGGCGGGCAGATCACCCTGAGGTCAGGAGTTCGAGACCAGCCTAACTCACATGGTGAAACCCCATGTCTACTAAAAATACAAATATTATCCAGGCATGGTGGCACATGCCTGTAATCCCAGCTACTTGGGAGGCTGAGGTAGGAGAATCACTTGAACCTGGGAGGCAGAGGTTGCAGGGAGCCAAGATCACACCACTGCACTCCAGCCTAGGCAACAGAGTAAGACTCCATCTCAAAAAAAAAAATAAATAAAAATAAATCCAAGCAGATTGTTTTGCAGAAATTACAAACTGATAGTAAAACTTATATGAAAATGCAAATGTACTAAAACAACCCAAAAAATTATTAAAAAGAACAATCTGGAGTATTAACACTACATAATTTTATGTATTAAAATAGCCCACAAAATTTTTAAAAGAGCAAATTTTAGAGGATTTGTACTACATGATTCTAAAATACACTATAAAGCTACAGTAATCAAGATTATGTGATATTGTTGTAAGGATAGACAATGAAACAAAATAGAGAGTTTAGAAATAGACACATACATATATGGTTAATTATTATTCAACAAAGGGTCAAGGTAATTCAGTATGAAAAAGATACTCTTTTCAACAAATTGAACTGAAACAACTGGACATCCTTAAAGGAAAAACAGTTCCAACCCTTACCTCTCACTATATACAAAAATGGATTCCAAGTAGGTCATATACTTAAATGTAAAATCTTAAACTATGCAACTTCTAGAAGCGTAAAATTTCTTTACAACCTTAGGAGAGACCAAAAAAGGACCACAAAAGGAAAAAGAAAAAGATAAATTTCAATTAATTTATCAAAATTAAAAGCTCCTTCTCTTTGAAATACCTAAACAGGGAAACCCCTGAATGAGACAGCATGTTCACCTTGTTCACATTATGTTGACCAAAGTCTTATATCTTGAACATAAAATATAATAAGATAATAAAATAAGCACTCGAATTTTAAAACGAGCAAAAATTTCACTGGTAACTTTACATACATACACAAAGGGTAAGCAAACTTCAAAAGTTAAGAATATAAAGGGAAAGTTAAATATATGAAAATAGTGGTTACAGTTGCCACAGAACACAAAAAAATGAAAAGCTGACCTAAGAATTATAGCCTTTCACCTGAAGCAAAATTAAGTTCTCTCTGAAGGAATATGATACTAACTCTCAAATTAGCTCTATAGTTTTTATATCTATTGTCTCGAACACAAAAAGACACAACCACACAAAGAAGAAGAAGAAAAAAATAGAGAAACAACAGACCAGAGAATCAGAATCTCCAGGGATGATCCAGAACACTGAGTTATCAGAAACAGATTTTAAAATAACTATGCTTAATATGTTCTATAAAATAGAAGACAAGTTAGAGAATATCATCAAAGGACTAGAAAAACACACATATACATATGGACCAAATGGAAATTCTAAAAGTGAAAAATATGATAGAGGAGCAGAATTTAGGGAATGTTAGTCAAAGGATACAAAATTTTAGAAAGAAAAGGCAAATAATAACCAAAATTAAAAGCATAGCTAGGAGGCTAAAGAGTTTGAAAAAAGGAAGACATGTCAGAAAAGGATTCCACACGAAGCACAGAAAGATGAAATGGTGGGGGATGGGGAATACAAAAAATATGCATAAAAGGATGCATGAGAGAAAGGTCTAACATAAATGCCATTAGAATTCCAGAAAGAGGGATGAGAATATGTCAAAAGGCACTTTTGAAGAGATAAGGAAACTTCCAGTTACAACCATAATAAAAAGCTGTTATTGATCTCATCTTTCCACTGGACAGAGTGTATGAAGCAACTGGTTTCAGACGTTGGACACAGATGAAAGCACAGGGCTGCTCTCCTTTTTGAAAAGTAAAGCATACAAGTTAAGTTCTACAGTCACCTTGGCTTTCTGCCTGGTGATATTTCCAAACTGCAGCATAGAAAAATGAAACTCCATAAGGAATCAGCATTTTTTGGTGGGTAGAAGAAACAGATTTTCAGTGGGTAGAGAAATCAAAATAAAGAAATGCTAAGGCGGATGGAATTTGTGAGTAAAGGGAGAGAACAGAGGAGAGCTGCTGAGAAGAGGTACCGCAAATCAGTGGAGGGGCATCCCTCAGGCCCTTGGCCTGCATGTGCTCAGAGTAAACTTCCACAAGGACTAGCAGAGAACTGCTGCTCAATGGTTGAAAGCAGAACAGAGATTTTGGAGGTCACACAGGACTAGGTACACACTGTATTTCCAATGTAGCCCAAATGAAGAACTTTAGTGAACACACCAGAAATTCAGGAGACAATAGGTTGTAACAGATAGGTCACACCTTGGGAATGAAGACTGTGCTCTAGGCCTAAGTTAAAAAATTTGTAGACATAGAGTTGTTTGTAGTGATCTTTTACTATCCTTTTAATGTTCATGAGATCAGGAAATAATAGTATTTATTTCCTTTCTGACATTAGAAATTTGTGTCTAATGTCTTTTTCTTTTTTTCCTTGGTTAGGTTGGCTTGAAGTTTATTGATTTTTTTAAAAAACAGTTTTCAATTTTGTTGATTTTCTCTATTGTTTCCTGTTTTACATGTTACTGAATTGTTTTCTAATTTTTATTATTTATTTTCTTATACTTGTTTAGGCTTAAATTGATCTTCTTTCTCTAGTTTCCTAAAGTAGAAAATTATATCATTGATTTTACATGTTCCTTCTTTCTACTCTATGTCTTCAATGTTATAAATATCCCTCTAAACACTGCTTTCACTGCATAACACAAATATTAAAGATAATGGTATAGGAGTAATAGTTATACATTAGAACTAAAGACAAAACTGAAATATACGTGGCTTAACAAGTTATAAATCTAAGTCCTTGGGAAGGGAAAAGCAGATAAAGAGAGTCCAGTTAACAGGTACAGTTAGATAGAAGGAATAAGATCCAATATTTGATAGCAGAGTAGGGTGATTATATTTAACAACAATATATTGTATATTTCAAAACAGCTAGAAGAGAGGACTTGAAATGTTCCCAACACATAGAAATAATAAATACTTGAGGTGATGGACACCCCAAATGCATTTTATACAATCTATGTATGTAACAAAATATCAGGCCATAACAAAAACTTATGGGGTATTTTGTATTCCATAAAAATGTATGAATAGGCCAGGTATAGTGTCTCATGTCTGTAATCCCAGCACTCTGGGAGGCCGAGGCAGGAGGATCACTTGAGCCCAGGATATTGAGACCATCTTGGACAACATAAGGAGGCCTATCTCTACAAATAATAAAATGCTAGCCAGGCATGTTGGTCATGCCTATAGTCCCAGCTACTTAGGAGGCTGAGGTGGGAAGATCACTTGATCTCAGGATTTCAAGATTGCAGTGAGCTGTGATTGTGGTGCCATTGCACTCCAGTCTAGGCAAGAGCAAGACCCTATCTTGGAAAGAAGGCAGGAGCGAAGGAAGAAAAAATACCCAAAAAATATGTACAAGTAAATTTTTTTTTCAAAGACCAGCAGTCAAGAAGGCCATAAAATCCGAAAATTTTAAATAAAAATAAACAAATAAAACTAAGCCTTGATGCAAGAAGATGATCCACCAATAACTTCATTCCAACAAATACAAAATTCAATACTTTTTAGAGTAAATAGTTCAGATTCTCTACAACATATTCTTTACAATGCCCGTCATACAATAAACAATTTACAAGACATGTTAAAGGACTAGAAAATGTAATCCATAATCAAGAGGAAAAGAATGAAAAGAAGAAAATTACCTAGACTCCTTTCAAATTAGAAATAAGGATTTTAAAATAAGTAGTTCAAATATGTTAAAGAGTATACAGAAATAGATTATTCAGATGAAAATTCTCAGAAAGAGATGAAAACTGTAAAAACTAAAGGAAAATTCTACAACTAAAATTCTAATTAAAAAAATAGAATATATAAAATTACTAGCTCACTGGATGGACTTTCAAAAAATATTAGACAGCAGAAAAAAGGATCAGTGAACTTGAAAAATTAATACAAATCCAAACTAATACACAGGTAAACATTTTTTTTTTAATGCAGCACTTAATACCTCTGGAAAAGTATCAATTTTTTTAAAAGTCTCAGAATGAGAGGAGAAAAAAGAAATGGCAGAATAAATATCTGGATAGAAATATATCCCAAATTTTGCCAAAACTGATAAAGAATGCAAAACCACAGATTCAAGAAGCTCAGCAAACCCCAAGCAAAGTAAGTTAAAAAAAAAAAAACCACCACACTTAAGCAGAATGTAATGAAAGTGCTAAAATAAAGAGTAAATCTTTAAAAGAAGCAGAGAAAAATATCACATTACATTCGGAAGTACAATTACAAGAATAATAGGTAATTTCCTATTGGATACAATGAATTGACACCTTTAAAGAGTTAAATGAGAGAAGCAGTGTTCACTAATTACAATGGAATTATCATAGATATACTTTTTAACAAAAGATAAATAGAACCCAGATAGTTGCAAGTTAAACTACTCGCCTAAATGTCACAGGCAAAAGATATAGCAATTAAAATGTTTAAATATTTTTAAATGAATGATAGTAAAGACCCAAAATATCAAAATTTGTGGGATGCAGCAAATGTAGAGCTTAGAGGGAAGTTGGTAATTTTAAATGGATAATTAGAAAAAATTATTATTGGAAATAAACAATCTAATTTTTTAATCCCAAGAAGCTAGGAAAAAGAAGAGAAAATTAAATTCAAGAAAGTAAAAGGTACAAAATAGAAAAGATAAAAGCAAAAAACAATGATACATAAAAAATACAGCTTTTATCATTTTTCTGTTTTTTGTTTGTTTTAGTTTAAGCATATGATAAAATTTAAGAACTATTCAGAATAAAATCTCTAAGTCAACTGGAAATAAAATGTAACTTTCTGAAACTGACATAAAGGAGATCTGCAAAACCCTACAGCTAATAGCATACTTAATGGTGAAATATTCCCACAAGTTAGGAACAAAGTAACAATATCTAATATGGCTTGGATTTGTTTCCTCACTCAAATCTCATAACAAATTGTAATCCTCAGTGTTGGAGGAACAGCCCAGTGGGAGATGACTGAATTGTGGGGGTGGATTTCCCCTTCGCTGTTCTCATAATAGTGAGTGAGTGCTCAGATAATTGGTTATCTAAAAGCATGTGGCACCTCCCTCCCACCTCTCCCTCCTGCCGGCCATGTGAATATGTGCCTGCTTCCCCTTTATCTTCTGTCATGATTGTAAGTTTCTTGAGGCTTCCCTAGAAGTAGAAGCTTGTACATCCCACAGAACCATGAGCCAATTAAACCTCTTTTCTTTATAAACTACCCAGTTTCAGGTATTTATAGCAGTACATGAACAAACTAATACAGAAAATTCATATTAAAGAAGTGGGGCATTGCTATAAAGATACTTGAAAATATGGAAGCTGCTTTAAAACTGGGCAAAAGGTGAAGGTTGGAACAGCTTGGATGGCTCTGAAGAAGACAGGAAGTTTGGATCTTCCCAGAGGCCTTTAAAATTGTGACCAAAATACTGATAGTCATATGGACAATGAAATCCAGGCTGAGATGGTCTCAGATAAAGATGAGGAACTTATTGAGAACTGGAGTAAAGGTCACTCTTGCTATCCTTCAGCAAAGAGAATGGCAGAATTCTGCCCCTGCTCTAGGGATCTGTAGAATTTTGAACATGAGAAAGATGATGTGGCCTGGCTGCTTCTAACAGTGAATGCTTATATTCATAAGCAAAGAGATTATGCAAAACAGGAACTTATATTTAAAAGGGAAGCACAGCATAAAAGTTTGGAAAATTTGCAGCCTGGCCATTTGGTAAAAAATAAAAACCCATCTTCTGGGGAGGAACTCAAGCCAGCTGCAGAAATTTGCATAAGTAAAGAGGAACCAAATGTTAATATCCAAGACAATGGGGAAAATGTCTTGAAGGCATTTCAGAGAACTTTGTGGCAATACCTCCCATGACAGGCCCGGAGGCCTAGGAGGGAAGAATGGTTTCACAGGCCAGGCCCTGCTGCCCTGCACAACCTCAGGACACTGTTCTCTGTGTTTCAGCCACTCCACCTGCAGCTGTGGCTATAAAGGAGCCCCAAATGCATCTCAGGCCACTGCTCCAGAGAGTGCAAGCCATAATCTTCATGGCTTCCACATGGTGTTAAGCCAGAGGGTATGCAGAGGGCAAGAGTTGAAGCTTGGGAGCCTGTGCCTAGATTTCAGAGGATGTATGGAAATGCCTGGATGTTAAGGCAGAAGAAATCTGCTGCAGGGATAGAGCTCTCATGGAGAACCTCTACTAGGGCAATGTGGAGTTGAAGCCCCCACACAGAGTCCCTACGGGGGCACTGTCCAGTGGATCTGTGAGAAGAGGGCCACCGTCCCCCAGGCACCAGAATGGTAGATCCACTGATGGCTTGCACCATGCACCTGGAAAAGCTGTAGGCACTCAACACCAGCCCATGAAAGCAGCTACAAGGGGTATACCCTGCAGAATCACAGGGGCAGAGCTGCCCAAGGCCTTGGGAGCCCATCCCTGGCATTAGTGTGGCCTGGATGTGATACATGGAGTCAAAGGAGAATATTTTGGAGCTTTAAAATTTAATGACTGCCCTGCTGGTTTTCAGACCTCATGAGCCCTGTAGCCCCTTTGTTTTGGCCAAATGCTTCCTAAAAAGGGAGCATTTACCCAATACCTCTACCCCCACTGTAATCTGGAAGTAACTAACTTGTTTTTCATTTTACAGAATCATAGGTGGAAGGGACTTGCCTTATATCAGACAAGACTTTAGGCTGTTCTTTTGAGTTAATGCTGGAATGAGCTAAGACTCTGGAAGACTGTTGAGAAGACATGATTGTGTGTGTGTGTGTGTGTGTGTGTTTGAGACAGAGTCTTGCTCTGTCATCCAGGCTGGAGTGCAATGGTGCAGTCAAGGCTCAATGCAACCTCCACCTCTTGGGCTCAAGCAATTCTACTCCCTCAGCCTCTGAGTTGCTGGGACTACAGGCACGAACCACCACACCCGGCTAATCTTTGTATTTTTCGTAGAGACAAGGGTTTCACCATGTTGGCCAGGCTGGTCTCAAATCCCTGACTTTATGATCTGCCCACCTGAGCCTCCCAAAGTGCTGAGATTATAGGCATGAGCCACTGTACCTGGCCAATTGTGTTTTGAAATGTGAGAAGGACATGTTATTTTGGAGGGGCAAGGGGTGAATTGATATGATTTAGATTTCCTCACACAAATCTCATGTTGAATTGTAACTCCCATGGTTGAAGCAGGGGCCTGGTGAAAGGTGATCGGATCATGAGGATCATGAGGTGATTGGATGAAGTGGATTTCCCTCTTGCTGTTTTCACGATAGTAAGTGAGTGCTTGGAGAATTGGTTGTTTAAAAGTGTGTACACACCCCCCCACCCACCAGCCATGTGAAGATGTGCCTTCTTCCCCTTCAAATTCTGTCATTATTGTAAGTTTCCTGAGGCCACCCCAGAAACAGAAGCCTGTACAGCCCACAGAACCATATGCCAACTAAACCTCTTTTCTTTATAAATTAACAGGAGCATGCCACCACATGAAACATAAATCATAAAGAAGTCAATAAGCCATACCCATCATATGCAAAAATTAAACTTAAGTCAGAACATATACTTTAAATGTAAATATAGACCTTCTAGGAGAAAAATCTTCACAATCTTGGAGAAGGCAAAGATTTCTTAGAAATGTCATGAAAGGCATTAACCATAAAATCAAAAATGATATATTTGAATTTACCAAAATTAAAAACTCATGCTCATCAAAGAAGACAGTTAGGGAAATAAAACAGTAACCCCAAGACTGGAATAAAATATTAATATTACATAAATCTGACAAATGACTTATATCAAATTAAATAAAGAACAACTACATATCATCAACAAAAAGGTAAAGAATCCAATCAATAATTGGTAAAAGACTTTCTCAGATACTTCATAAGACATATGAATAACTAATCATTATATAAAAATGTGCTCAATAGCAGTCATCCAAGAAATTTAAATTAAAACCACAAGATATACACCCACCAGAATGACTAAAATTAAAAACACGAACAATTGCAAGTGATAGCAGAGTGGAGGGCAACTGAAACTCTCATAAACTGTTGGATGAAATGTAAAATGGCATAAACACTTTACAGAACTGTTTAGAAATATCTTATAAACTCTATAAACCAGCAATTCCAGTCCTAGGTTTTTTTTTTTTTTTTTTTTTTTTTGCATATTTAAGTTGAATCCTCA
>NW_016107508.1:2832702-2833773 GCF_001604975.1 Cebus imitator | reverse complement strand
TTTGGTAGAGACGGGGTTTCACCATGTTGACCAGGATGGTCTCGATCTCTTGACCTCGTGATCCACCCGCCTCGGCCTCCCACAGTGCTGGGATTACAGGCTTGAGCCACCGCGCCCGGCCTCCAAAAGAGTTATAATTGGCAATTTACTTTGATACAAAGTCAATTTTTTATAAAGACAATGAAAATGAGAAAACCATGAAATACCTTCAAAGTATGAAAAATAAAATGACTGCCGATCAAGGCTATCCTGGTCAACATGGTAAAACCCTGTATCTACTAAAAATACAAAAATTAGCTGGGCATGGTGGCAGAGGCCTGTAACCCCAGCTACTTGGGAGGCTGAGGCAGGAGAATCACTTGAGTCAGGGAGGCAGGGGTTGCATAAGCTGAGATCACACCATTGCACTCCAGCCTGGGTGACAAAAGTGAAACTCCATTAAAAAAAAAATTGTATACAATGAGAAAATAGCCTTACGAAACAAAGGCAAAGCAAAGACATTTTCAGACAAACACTAACTGAGAAAACATATCTTCAGTAGAATGGCACTAAAGGAAATATGAAAGGACATTATTTTTAAAATTTTCAATCTCAGGAGCTTAGAGATACAAAAAAAGAAAAAGAGCAATAAAATGGAAAATCTGACTGCACTGAACAACAGTAATTATGTTTTGTGGAATATACACACACACACACACACACACACACACACACACACATATATATAACAAAGTATAGCATAGAAGTCAGGAGGGAGTAAAAGGAGTTAAAATCTTCTACCACTTTTACACAAAGAGATAAAAGCATTACTTTATACTGGACACTGATATGTCAAGAATGTATGATATAATCTCTACAGTAATGATTAAAAGAATAGTAGAAGACTGCCAGACATGGTGGCTCATGCCTGTAATCCCAGCACTCTGCGAGGCTGAGGTGGGCGGATCATGAGGTCAGGAGATGGAGACAATCCTGGCCAAGATGGTGAAACCCCAACTCTACTAAAATACAAAAAATTAGCCAGACATAATGGCAGGTGCCTGTAATCCCAGCTACTCAGGAGGCTGAGGC
>NW_016107508.1:2789838-2832502 GCF_001604975.1 Cebus imitator | reverse complement strand
AAAAAAAAAAAAGCCAAAGAGAGAGAAAAGAAAAAAGGGCAGGAAAAATAGATTACAATAGAAAATTGTGGATTTAAAGTCAAATATACCCGTAACTACATTACATATATACAGGATAAATGCTTCCATTAAAAGGCAAAAATCATGAATATGGGGTTTAAAGAACAACTATATGCTGATTACAAGATACACATAAAATATAAGAATACAAAAAAATTGAAAATTAAAAGATGGGAAAAGTTATATCATGCAAACATTCATGAAAGCTGGTATAGCTACATTAGTATAAGACAAAGTAGATTTTAACACAAAAAGTATTAGCAGAGATAAAGACATGCATTTCATAACGGTAAAACTTTCAATTAACTGAGAAGATACTGCATTCTAAATTTGTATATACCTAATAATGCAGCCTGAAAATATATAAAGCAAGCACTGACAGAACTACAAAGAGGAATAGACAAATCCACAATCATAGTAAGAGATTTTTAACACCCTGCTCTTGGTAACAGATAGAATAAATGAGCAAAAATATAATGAAAACATAGAAGATTTGAACTAAACAATTACAAATTTGATTTCATTGACACATGTAGAAAACTGTACAAGCAACTGCCAAACAGAAGTTCTTTTTAAGTTCTTTACACAGGAACATTTACAAAAATGACCATATGCTCAGCCCTAAAGAAAGTGTTAAAAATGTCAATGGAATGAAATAATACAAAGTGTATTATCTGACCACAGAAGGATAAAGCTATAAATCTCCTTCTAGATGACCTATGGGTCAAAGAAGAAACCATGAAGGATTTAGGAATCAGTGTAGCACAGGATTTAGGAATCAGCATACCACTGTGAGGTTTAAGTCACTGCAATAAGGCAAGAAGACATAAAAGGCTTATGGATTGAGAAAGAGACATTAACATTTGTATTATTCAACAATAATATAATTGTGTGTATTAAATTAATTTTTAAGCAAGACTACCATAATAAATTATTAGAACTGAAAAGTAATTTAGCAAATTTGCTGAATACAAGACGAATATAATAAAAACTAATTGCATCTACATATTAGCAACAAAGAGTCAGACAATGTAATTTTTAGAACATGTATCATTGACAATAATATTCTAAAACTAAATATCTAGAAATAAACTACAACTACACATCTACATCTAATAGACAACTAGAAAAAGAGGGCATCTTTAAAAAAAAAAGCCTAAATAAATGAAGAGATATACCATGTTCATGGATTGGAAGGTTCAATATTATAAAGATGTCAGTTTTCCAAATGAATCAAGATTATCTCAACATAGATTCAAGACAATCCCAATCAAAATAGTAGCAGTATGAGTGCTTGTATATGTTTAACTTGAAAAACTCTTGAACTTAGCAAAGAGCTAGGAATAGGCAAGATATCATTGAAGGAGGAGGAAGAAATGAAGGAGAAGAAGGGAAAAACAGAAAGAGGAGAAAGTAGGTAAAGACAAGGAAGATGAAGAGAGCAATAATAACAAGGTAAAAGGACTTCCACAGCTGGATATAAAATTTTATTATTAAGCTACTGTAATTTAAACAGTATGGTATTGATAAAAGGAAAAATATACCAGTTGAACTAAGAATCTAGAGACAGAACCATTTTTAAATAGACACTTGATTTATGACAAAAAAATGGTACCACAGAGTAGTAAGGAAAGAATAATATTTTCAATAAATAATTTTGAATCAACTGGCTATCCATAAGAGAAAGAAATTGGCCATTCCCTCATACCATATAGAAAAATTAATTCCAGATAAATCTAATAGATAAAAAACAAAAATTATAGAAGGTAACAAAAAAGCATTATAATTTGGGGGTAGGGAAGGATTTTCTTAGATAGGACATAAAAAGGATTAAATACGAAGACAAAGAATGCTAAGTTGATAACATTAAAATAACTTTAATAATAAGATATTATTAAGAAAATAAAAAACAAGGTATTTGCAACACATATAACTGACCAAGATTATATAAGAGGATATTCAAATGGCAAATAAGCATATGAAGAAATGTTCAGCTTCATTAGTAATCAGGGAAATGCAAATTATATTCACAATAAGATATTTCTACCCACCCTTAAAAATGACTAAAATTTTAAAAACTAACAAAACAAAATCACACCCAAAATGTGGAAAATAAGACAAAAAGAACTCTCATACACCACTAAGGAGAGCATAAATTAATACAACTATATTGGAAAGCTGTTTGCTATTATCCATCAAAGTTGGATATATGTACATCCTCTGATACAGAAATTCCACCTTGGGCACCTAACAAATGTATACAAGTATGCACCAAAGGACATAAACAAGGATGTTCATAGGTGCATTATTTATAAAAGCCAGAAAGAGAGAATAATCCAAACCTTCATTAGTAATAGAATGGATAGGTAAACTATGGTACATTCATTTGGCAGAATTAAGTACAGCAATAAAAATGAACAAAGTACAGTTATCCTCAACACCATGAACAAGTCACACACACACAACACACACACAGTCATATACACACAAATAAATAATAAATTATTCTATTTCTACAAAATTCTAAAACAGATGAAACTAATCTCAGGTATTGGAAGCCATGTCAGTAGTTGCCTTTGGGGTGTAAGAAGGAGCACATGGTAGGAGATGTCCCATGAATACTTATAAATTTATGATTTTCTGCATGTACGCAATGCACCAGTAAAAAAGTTTTACAACATTTTTAATTATGTAGAGATAAAATCGAGTTAATAAAAAAGATAACTAAGAACTCAGTGTGACATAAAAGAACTGGTAGAACGTCTTATACAATTCAAAAATCCAGTTGTACTTGGTAGCTTAGACCAAAATTTCACCTTGTAGTACTATCTAGAGTTAGTCTCTATCTACTTTTGCAACAGTCTGTGTCTTAGAAAGGTACAATCCCTGTCTTGGAAATGTAGAGTCTGTTTCTTGGAGGTGTATGTCTTGTGCAACATCTTTTGTCCTATAGTTCAAATGGAAACTAAACAATAACTGGTTCTGTTTCTTACTAACAAAGGCTAAATTATTTACTAGTTGGGACACGGTAACAGAAAAATTACTAAATAATTTCTTTCTCTCCCACAGAAGCAGAACAACATAACAGCTATTTTCATTGTCAAGAAACTTGTTATAATTTTTTGCATCTTTTTTTAAACAGGAGAAAAAATTGTTTTAATTATGTACATACACATGGGAGTCCCACAAAAATAGGAGACAGTAATTTTTTGCATCTTTAAGACCAAAATAATTGAAGCAGGTGTTACTGATATACACTAATAAACCAAAAAGGAACAAACATTGTACATCACCAAATTCTCATTATTTGATCTTCTTTGTATGAGCTGTAAATGTTCCCATGTTAACTATGTTTAAAAAGTAATATATAATTCTTACACATATATGTGAAAATTATGGTGAATTACTAACAATCATTAACCCTGTGTGTTCCTAGTGATTCTTTAAACTTTTCTGTGTTTGCCATCTTTTATCATAAATAGTTGGCAGGAGCCTTGTGTAATTACATACAATAGATCTTAATTGTATTTTTTAAAGTTCATCAAAACCTGGAAATAAACCAAATGTTAACAATGGTCATTTCTGGATGGTGGTGTTGTTTTTCCTCTTTACATATTGCTATAATTTTTCTGTAAGTAAATTTTCCTTTTTAAAAAAATTTTTACTTTGTATTTATTTTTTTATTTTTTGAGACGGAGAATTGGTCTCTTGCCGAGGCTTGAGTGCAATGGCACAATCTCAGTTCACTGCAACCTCAGCCTCCCATTAGCTGGGATTACAGGCATGCACCATGACACCCAGCTAATTTTTGTATTTTTAGTAGAGATGGGGTTTCACCATGTTGGCCAGGCTGGTCTCCAACTCCTGACCTCAGGTGATCTGCCTGCCTCTGCTTCCCAAAGTGCTGGGATTACAGGCATGAGCCACCGTACCTGGCTAAATTTTTAGTTTTTAAAGAGGAAATACTGTAAATCACTGGGAAAACAAACAAAGGTGCTGGTTCCTAAGAAAGCATTTTATCTTTGAGCTTCTAAGTTAATAAAATCCTGTCTCCATATAATTTTCATTATTAAGAATATTTGGAGTTATAGTGCCATTTAAATACTGATGATACTCTTTGGTATGTCTTGCAGTAGGCATTGCAGACAATTTTAATGCTTTAGCTAAGTTTAATTAAATAACTGAACTGAAAAAAGTGATGTAGTACAGTTAAAGTAAAAAAATGTGGGGTTCAAATTCAATCTGTGCCCTTATTTTTGCGTGAATTTAGGTATGTTACTTAAACTCTGTGTTCCACTCCTCATCTGTAGAACGGAAATAAGACAAGTGACTTCCCAATATTTTTGTAAGGATTAATTGACAATACATTGGTAAAACATAATATGGTGCCTTGTCCATAAATTGTGTTCAATTAGGAGAGGGCTAAAATAATTAGATAATATAATAAGCAACTAAACAATGTCTGACAAGCAGCCAGTAGTGGATAAGTAGTAATCTAGAGACCAGAATGATTATTTTTCTGTGATCTTTTGTTTCCTACACAGAATGCCATGGTCTACTAGAATGGGAGTTTCAAGAGAGCTACTTCCCAGGGCCTAGGACAGTGCCTGGAGGGCAGCAGGCATGCCATAACAGACTGCTGAAAGAATGGAAGCAGGACCATGTCATTGCAAGGACGAACTGAAGAATGAAAGGTCTTAGAGATATCTTGATTCAGAGAGCACAAGAAAAGATGAAAGTTGCTCTGGTTGTAGTGGGCATAGGCTGAGCTATTTCAGTGAAGACAGGTTTGACTGAACCTTCCTGGGGCAATGGCCACAGGGATAGGTGGAAGTAGCTGTCAGTTTGCTGGGCTTTTGGGATGCTCAGAACAGGCAAATGTCATCAAGTGGCTTCTCAATTTAAAACCTGTACCTGGTGTCACTTTGCTGTTTGGATAAAATTCAAACTCCTTCCCAGGCCTATCAGCCTCTTGCCTGACCTCTGGCTACTCTCCTCCTCTCACTCCAATGTCTGGCTGCACTGGACTTTTTCCAGCTCCTAAATACTAACATGCTATCTTCTGCCTGCAGTGCCTTCTGCCTTCCAACTCATGCTTTATCCACTCGTGGCTCACCTGTTTCTGACATCTAGTATGTACATATCCTTCAGGTATCAGCTTAAATGTCACTTACTTGAGAACCTTCCTTAACAAATACCCCTTCCCAAACTTGCCCATCCTCCTGGTGAGGTTAGAGACCCTTCCTGTGTGTCCCCAAAGTTCTCTGAATTTGCTCTACTTTAAAACTTATTACCCTTTAAGTCAGTTTTGGGGTCTTTCCTTGACAATTAGACTGTAAGCTCCAAAACATTAATGATTTTCATGTTTTCTTTACTGCTTCACCAAGAGTGCCGAGAATAATGTCTGCCTAATAGTAGCCATTCCGTAAACATTTGTTGAATAAAATGAATGGATTTCCATATCTAGATTGTAGTACATTCCATGAGGTCTGGTTTTTTGTTGGTTCCTGTATCATTAACAGAAAGTAGTGTCTGGCACAGAGTAGTTACTCATCAAATATTTATTGAATAGATAAATGTTATTTAATACTGATTATCCATTTAAACTTCATGTAAGTGCTTATTTCAGGGATCAAATGAGACGTTAGTGTCAAATATTTCAGTTGTTTCACCTTTTATTCTATTAATGCTTCCATATTTTGTGCTGCTTTTACATTTGAATTATTCACTTAGCAACACTTAAACATTCTCTGCTATCTGTGATATATAGCACCAAGGATACCAATTCCCAATTTTGAAAAATGTACTTACTATCTACCTTTGTTGTTTTTATTATTGCTATCATGTAGTTTGGGTTTAGAATAAGCCCACCAAGGGCCACCAAAGCCCAAACAACAAGTATCGCTATCTCTAATACTTGATTTTAAGTCTTTCATCAAGGAAAATAAATCAGACACCTGAATTCAGTTAAATCCCCTTGAAAACCACCTCAAATCACCTTTGTAAATAGCAGTAATGCAAACAAATAAGTAGATTCTCAGAACATCAGTATGCAATCCTACAATAACCTGGAGAAAAGTTAACCTTGCAAAATATCCATCTCTCTCATTCTCAGAAAAATAGATCTAGAATTAAGTGGGGCAAAAAGGTGAAGAAGGGCATCAAAATTCCATTAGCCATAGGTTTCTTCTTTTATTTAATATTATATAAATATAAACAACCTTCTAGGGCCTGGAGGTTGTTGATCTGTTTGTTTGTTTTGCAGGGTTTTTTTTTTTTTTGTAGATATCTGTCATTGCATTTAAAGTTAATGTTCTCTTCATTATTAATTATACCAAGATTCATCCACTGTTGACTTGCTAAGCAACCAGGCTATCGGGGTCATTTTTTATTTGTTTTTTTGAGACAGTCTCACTCAGTCACCCAGGCTGGAGTGCAGTAGCACAATCTCGGCTCACTGCAACCTCCGCCTACTGGGATCAAGCGATTCTTCTGCCTCAGCCTTCCAAGTAGCTGGGATTATAGGCACAAACAACCACAACTGTCTAATTTTTGTATTTTTAGTAGAGACGGGGTTTCACATGTTGGCTAGGCCGGTCTCAAACACCAGACCTCAGGTGATCCACCCGTCTCAGTCTCCCAAAGTGCTGGGATTACAGGTGTGAGCCACCACGCCTGGCCTATCAGGATCATTTAATTTTTATTTAGTACATAAGCTGGTGATATTGAAAGTGCTGCAAGTCTTCTTATCAGAGCAGAATCAGCTAGTTGGAGTTTCTGCTAAATGATGAGCAAATGTGCAGCATCACTCTCACTGCTCATGCCTGTGGCATGATTAATGGTAGCCAGAGTTAAGACCCTCAGCTAATGGTATATCAAATGGGACTGGGACATAAGGCAATTTGCCCTGATGCCATAAATGCTTTTGAAATTGATTTGAACTAATTCATCTTTAAACCATTTAGTTTCAGAAAGGATTTATGACCATGTCCAAAGGCACAGTAAATATAATCCAGCAAGATAAAAATATATGTATGAGTAGGTGAGGCCAATGTGGCACAGGAGAAATACATATGGGGCATCACAGGGCTCCTCTCCTCTTACCTGTGTACTGCAACCCCCTGTACTCGCTTATTGCCCCAGGAGGTTTTAAATTGGGCCAGTAGTGGAAAAGCATTTGCACAGCTGGAGGCTTCACTTGTGAAGGCCCATACGCAATCACATACAAAAGATCCTAAAGGAAACAGCAAGCATATTTTGACTTAGCATCATGAAATAAAAATAAAGGTACAGACTTCAACATTACCAAAGCAGTGAAAATTCTAATGGAGGGGTTTGAGGTGAGTAATTTCTCTGGAATCTCATGCAGTCATGTTTCACAGATTAGATCACATTAAAACATTATATTTGTATGATTTGTGTATTTATTGGTCCTTCTGTAAATGAGCCCTCACAGGTAGTGTGCAAAGTACTTTATCTTTTAACAAATTCATCTCTAATCAGATTGATGTTAAAGAAAGATTTTAGAATAACATAAGCCACTTTGCCAAATACTGCATTTGAAAAAATATTTTCCTAATCACATTTCTTAAACATTCACATCTCCTATTTAAAAGAGGACAGATTCTCAAGCAACCTTTCAAATTAAATAAAACTGTCATAACATATAATATTAGCTTAATTCCAAGAATAAGATATATCCAATTACTTTATCCGTCAAGACACGATGTTCTGAAAGTATTTCTGCTCTGAATGATAAATAATTAACAATTTAAAAAAGAATTATAGGTTCTGCCACATCAAAATATTAGGACATCAACAAGTTTGACCTAAACAACAGTTTTATTATGTAAATAATTTTTACTTTATTGTGCAAATTAAGTTTGTGACTATGGGTTAAATTTGACCCAAAACTTACTTTCCAGACTTCTTGTTTATATTTCATGAGGCATTCCAGTAATTGACAATGATACACTGTAATGTAGAAAACGTAATTCATACATGAAATGTAAATACCAGACAAAACATCTTTTGATATAAATATAACAAATTTCTTCAGTATGACTTTTCAGTCTCTAATCATTAAATAAGAAATAACTTCTCTCCATATATTCATGCTTTAAAAAAATCACTTAAGCCCTTGACTTTATTAAGCTTTGTTCCAAGGTCTTTGAGAAGTATTTCGTGCTTCATGTTAACAATGGAAATATTTTTAAAGTCCCTAGTAATCATACATTCACAAAATAAACTTATATAAACATAAGATCTACATAGGAAAAAAAAACTAGCCCAACAGAATCATAATAAAAGCTCACGTTTATTGAGCATTCATTATTTGCTAGATACTGTAGAAAGAGCTTTATATGTATTATCTTACAATTGCCATGGCGCAGTTAGGACACTAAGACTCAGTGTCCAGCTTGCCTAAGGTTGAATGGATAGCAAGTGACAGACTTGATGGATTAGAGTGGAGTTTTTCATTTCATCCTCAGTTCCATCTTGTAGAGGAATTTTTAGAAGCTACACAACATCAAGCTTCCTTGACTTGCTTATCTTCATTTGGGGAAGAAAGATACTTTCAACCTAGTTAGATGCCTTTTGATACCTTCCTTAATCTATATTCCAGGCCTGTCCTTACACTGAAGTAGTTCATACTTTATTCACTAGTGACCTCCCTGTCATTCAATCCAATGCACATTTTTCAGTCTGCATCTTACTTAAATTTTCAGCCACATTCAGTACTGCTGACTACTGTCTCCTTTTTGAAACACTCTTTTCTTGGCTTCATAATATGAATGACCCTCCCCTGTCTCCTGTGGTGGACAATACTGTTGCTACCTAACTGCTGCCAACACCCTTTTTTGCTTGTCCAATTGCCAGTTGATATGGTTAAACTGTGTCCCCACCCAGATCTCCTCTTGAATTGTAATCCCCAGGTTTTAGGAAGAAACCTAGTGGAAAGTGTTTGGATCATGGGGGCAGTTTCCACGATGCTGTTCTCATGATAGTGAGTGAGTTCTCACAAGATCTGAAGGTTTCATAAAGGCAGTTTTCCCTGCAATTGCTAGCTCTCTCTTTCCTTTGCTTCCCCTTCACCTTCTACCATGATTGTAAGTTTCCTGAGGCTTCCCCAGCCATACGGAACGGGGAGTCAATTAAACCTCTTTTCTTTATAAATTACCCAGTCTCTGGCAGTTCTTTATAGTAGTGTAAAATGGACTCAGACACCAATACAAAGAGTACAAAAGCAAGATACTTTCCCAGGGCCCCTTGCAGCTAGAGGTAGCCATGTAACTCAGTTCTGGACAGTAAGAACAAAGAGAAAATCTGCTGGAGAGCTTCTGAGACATACTTTCTCCCTCTGATAAAACAAAAGAGGTACACCAGGAGACTTTTCTCTTAATGACCCTGCTTGATCCTATTACCTGTTTTTGGATGTAGTCATGTGAGGTTATAATAATCTCCACAGTGGCAGCCTTCTTACAAATATAAGGGGAATTCCAAGATCTCAGCCCCCTGATATTGCGGAGCCATCTTCAGGACATCCTACTGAGTAAACAACCAAAGTGCTTATACCTTAAAGCCTCTGTCAGCCAAAGACATCCTAACAGATGCAACCTTTCTACCTCTTTGGAGAGCTCATCCTCTTCCACTGGGCCATTATCTGTTGGAGTTCCTGAAGGCCTAGTCACAGAACCACTCCACATTTCATTTGTTCTCTGCTCTCCCCTAAGCAATCTCAGGCTCATACCCAACTTCAGTGGCCATCTATATGCAATTCAGTGAAGGTCACTGGAGACTTGTCTATGAGCTCAAAGTTCATTAGTTCTAGTCCAAAGTTCTGTTCTGAGCTCCAGACCCATAATACAACTACCTAATCACCATCTCCTGTTAGATGTCTCAAAGATACCATGAACACAACACGTCTGAAACAGATCTCAAGATCCTCCTTCAGAGGTCTGATCTTCTTCCAATGCCTCCTTTATCAGTGAGTAGAACCACTGTTACAGTTTGGATCTGTGTCCCCACCAAATATCATGTTTAATTGTAATCCCCAATGTTGGAGGTAGGGCCCGGTGGAAGGTGATTGGACGACACCAGTGGATCCTTCATGAATGATTTAGTACCATCCCTTTGGTGCTGTTCTCATGATAGAGTTCTCACAACATCTGCTTGTTTAAAAACATGTGGTGCTTCCCCTTCTCTCTCTTCCTCCTGCTCCAGCCATATGTAAGATATGCTTCCCCTTTGCCTTTTACCATGATTATGAGTTTTCTGAAGCCCTCCTTAGAGGCAGGAGCCACTGTGCTTCCTGTACAGCTTAAAGAACCATGAGTCAATGATACCTCTTTTCTTTATAAATTACCCAGTCTCAGGTATTTCTTTATAGCAGTGCAACAACAAACTAATACAACCATCATGTATCCAGTTAGTACATCCAGAAACCCACTCTACCCAATATGTCACCAAGTCCTATCAATGTTACTTCCTAAATAGCTCTCAGATAGATCTGCTTTTTCTTCTGTTTCAATTGTCCCTGCCTTTAAAGTGCCTAGACAAATGCAATGATCTCCTTCCAGGTCAATCTATATCCAACTTGGCTTTTCAGTCCATTCTCAACTGCAGCAAGGGTGACACACAACACAGCCCACTGAAAGCCCTTCAGCAGCTTCCCATTAGATTTGGAAAAAAACACAGGAGGACTCCCTAACAGAGCTCACAACATCCTGCATGTTCCAGACCATGGAACTCTAAATCTAATCTCACACCAGGGAGCTCTCACTCTGAGGTCCAGCTACACTGACCCTTCAGTCTCAGCTGTTTGCCAGACTGCACAGTGACACATGAGATTCCTCTTCCTGAACCACCCCTCCTTGTAGGCCTTGTTCACACGACTCATCCTGCAGTTCTCAAACCAAAGGTTACTTCCTCAAAGAAGCCCTCCTGATTTCCTCAATAAAAGCAAAATTTGCTTTTATAGAGTCTTATAGCATAACATACTTGCACTTCTCACAAGTGAAACTTTACACTTGATTTTATAATTATTTGATTAATGTCTTCTTGCTCTCACCCAACCATATTGATAAGCTTCCTGAGATGAGGATGGGGTCAGTCCCATGTCACTAACTATGGAGTGCCTAGCACATGGTGGATACTACCAATTGCATAGGCACTCTAGAATTGGAAATTTGGTCTTAAGCCATCACTGAATTCTCAAGTGCAGATGTTCCAAGACACTTTCTGTTACACAGTGTCTGCTATTCTCCACAGATCTGCTATATGAACCTTGTTCAGAGCCATCCACTGACCCATGAACATACCTGGACAGTTTCTTTGTTAAAACAGCTTCCCCTCCCAGAATGCCCCATTTACCTTATCAATAAAAACTCTATCCAGCCGGGCACAGTGGCTCATGCCTGTAATCCCAGCATTTTGGGAGGTCAAGACAGGTGGATCACTTGAGGTCAGGAGTTTGAGGCCAGTATGGCCAACATGACAAAACCCCGTCTCTACTAAAAATACAAAAATTAGCCAGGCATGGTGACATGGGCCTGTAGTCCCAGCTACTGGAGAGGCTGAGGCAGGAGAATCACTTGAGCCCAGGAGGCGGAGGTTGCAGCGAACCATGCCACTGTACTCTAGCCAGTACGACAGAGTGAGATTCCATCTCAAAAAAAAAAAAAAAGAAAGAAAAAAAAAGAAAATCCTCTGTCCATAATTTAAGACCCATCCTTGGCCCAAGTGACACAAAGTCTTTACTGATCATTTCGATCCATACAGCTCCCTCCTTCTGATGAACTAACACTGCCTAGTGTATTTATTTAGTACTCCTATGTACTACATTACGTTGTTAACTAATGACTTGTGTGAATATACCTGATCTTTCCAATTAGAGGTAAGCTTCATAGCAAGCACTGTATCTTATGTTTTGTGTGGTTTTCACAATGTCCAGCACAGTCTCCTGTATATAGAAGGTGCTCAATAAATGCTGGTTACTTAAGCAAGGATTGGGCTGTATCCTTGATAAACAATCAACTACAAGGACCAAGTTGCCAGTTGCTGCTGCTTCTAGTAAAAATTCAAACAACAGAACAATGCCCTACCTCTTGGTCCCAGAGAGGCCCTGGTGGATATTGCCTCGCTTAAGTGCTTCCTACATCACAAGACTAGCTTTGGGTCCCAACTGAAATTCCTAGTGTAGAGTAGCTGGTTATAAACATTTCCTCATGAACAAATAAAGATACAGATTTTAAAATAACAGATGCAACTCTATCTGACCACAGTAGTTTTCCAGTGAAACATTCAACTCAACATTCAACTCCAAGAAGAAAATGGCAAATTGTATGGATTTGCTATTTGTTGAGAATTTACAACGTGTCAGTCACTAAAGTAAGCATTTTACATATATGTAAACCATTAAATCTTTATAGCAGCATTTTAAAGTACTGCAGGAAAAATCATTTCCATTTTATAGATGAGGACACTTGGTTTTGGGGGGTAAAATCTTGCTCAAGTTTTCACTAACTGGCAATTTGCAGGTAAGCTCAGATGTGAATCCACATACAATTAATCTCGAAGCACTCTGCTTTACTACCACCCATCTAGCTTAGAAATTCAGACCACACTCTCATGATCAGACTCTAACTAGATTCCAAATAAATGGTTTTATTAAGGACATAATATATAATGAATATAATAGTTTGATTATTTTAAACCAAACATATATAAGATATAATTTCCCCTACTATATATTAATTACATCTATATATAATAATCATAAGAGATTTCAGACTTAGAGAATGCTAGAGAATGTTTGTGCCACCTCAAAATTCTTATGTTAAATATACACCCCTGAGGCCAGGGGCAGTGGCTCACGCCTGTAATCCCAGCACTTTGGGAGGCCAAGACAGGTGGATCACAGGTCAGGAGTTCAAGGCCAGTCTGGCCAAGATGGTGAAACCCCATCCCTACTAAAACTATGAAAATTAGCTGGCATGATGGTGTGCACCTGTAATCCCAGCTACCCGGGAGACTGAGGTCGGAGAATCGCTTGAACCTGGGAGGTGGAGGTTGCAGTGCGCTGAGATAACACCACTGCACTCCAGCCTGGGTGAGAGAGCAAGACTCCACCTCAAAAATAATAATAATAATAATCCAAACCCCCTAATGTGATAGTATTAAGAAGTGGAGCCTTTAGGAGGTGATTAATACCCTTATAAAAGAGGCCCCAGAGAACTCCCTTGCCCTTTCTGCCATGTGAGGACATAATGGAATGACAGCCATTCATGAACCAGGAAATGAGTTCTCATAGATCATCCAATCTACCAGCACCTTGATTTTAGACTTCCCAGCCCCTGGAATTATGAGAAACAAATGTACATTGCTTATAAGTCATTCAGTTTATAGGATTTTGTTATAGCAACCCAAATGGACTAAGACAGAAAATTGGAACTGAGAAGTGGGGTGCTGCTGTAACAAAGAGCTAAAAATGTGGAAGCGGCTTTGGAACTGGTAACAGGAAGGGGCTGGAAGCGTTTTGATGTGCAGGCTAGAAAATAAGCCTATATTGCCATGAATAGACCTTTAAAAGCAATTCTGGCAAGGGCTGAAAAAGGAAAGAGGAAAGCTATAGAAAAAGCCTCAATCTTAGAGAATACCTAAATGATCCTGAAGAGATGTTAGTATAAATATGGACAGTAAAGGCAATTCTGATGCGATCTCAGACAGAAATAAGAAATACATTACTGGAAAGTGGAGGAAAGGCCATCCTTGCTATAAAATGGCAAAGAACTTGTATGGATTTGCTATTTATTGCAAATTGTGTTCGTGTCCTCATGTTTTGTGGAAGGTAGAACTTGTGAGTGATAAAATTGGATACTTGGCTAAGAAAATTTCTTAACAAAGTGTTGAAGGAGCAGCTGGATTTCTTCTGACTGCTTATATTGTAATAAAATGTGAGAAGAGAGAATGATCCAAAGACAGAATTGTTAATCAAAGAGGAAGAACTTAAAGATTTGGAAAACTCTCAGCCTCTCTGCATTGAAAGAATTAAGAAGGCTGTTAGGAAAAGAATGATGAGAGTGTAGCTAAGTGATCATTTAACAAGGTTAGTCAGCCATCTCAACAGAAGCCAGGAGGTATTGTCCAAAACAGTGGAAGAATGACCCCAGAGGCAATTCAGAAATCCTCTGCACTGCCCCTCCCATCACAGATCCAGAGTGCAAGGACCCTGGGGGAATAATGGTTCCAAAGGAGAGGCCACCAGCACTTTTGACACCTCAGGGCATGCCACCCCCTCACAAGGTACCTTCTCACATTGTAAAATTCAGTCCCATACTCCCATGCCTGACTGTTCAGCTGCCCTTTGGCCAGAGAAGCATGCACTGTACTCAGCAAAGGCATGGGGGTGTAGTAGCCTCCACCTACATTTCAAAGGATGCCCAGGAGAGCTGGAACCCCTCCCTGAGAAAGTCATGGCACAGGACCCCAGCCTGCAGAGTGTGGGGCAGGAAGGGAACCACTGTGAGGGCAGGGTCACTATAGAGAGCCCCCACTAGGGCAATTCCCAGCAAGCCATGGAGGCAGAGCTACACAAAATCATAGAAACAGGACCTTGGGGGCCCAACCCCTAGATGGCAAAGCTGCAATAGAGGGCCACCACCTCAGTGGGACCAGAAGAGAGAACTCTTACCCCAATGGGTTTGGAAGGTGGGACCTCCACCCCAGTGGGCCTGGAAGGCAGAGTATCAAGTCAGAGAAGGTAATTTTCAAGCTTTAAGGTATGATGTGGTTGGGTTTTAGACCTACTTGGGACCTGTTACCCTTTTTTTCTTTCCCATTTCTCCCTTTCGGATGGGAATATCTTTATATGCCTGTCCCACCATTGTATTTTGGAAGCCTATAACTTGTTTGATTTCATAGGCTCACAGCTGGAGAGGAAATTGCCTCAGGAAATTGCCTCACTCATATCAGATTTAGATGGTATTTACATGAGACTTTGGACTCTTGAGTTCATGCTGAAATGAGTTACGATTTTCGGGGCTATTGGGGTGGAATGAATGTTTTACATATGAGAATAACATGAATTTGGGGGAAGGGGGTGGAATACTATAGATAAATGCTTGTGTCTTCTCATAATTTATATGCTGCCAGACATGGTGGTTTATGCTTGTAATCCTAGTACTTTGGGAGTCTAAGGCAGGGGGATCACTTGAAATCAGGTGTCTGGGACCAGTCTGGGAAAACTAATGAGACCCTGTCTCTAAAGAAAATTTAAAAATTAGCCAGATGTGGTAGCACATGCCTGTAGTCCCAGCTACTCAAGAGGCTGAGGCAGGAGAATCACTTGAGCCAGGCAGGTCAAGGTTGCAGAGAGCCATAATTGCACCACTGCACTCCAGCCTGAGTAACAGAGTAAGACTCTGTATCTAAAAACAAATTTTTCAATTTGTATATTAAACCCCTAACCCTCAATATGATGGTATTCAGAGTTGGGGCCTTCAGGAAATAATGAGGTCATTAGGGCAGAGCCATTATGCATGGGATTAGTGCCTTTACAAAAGAGGCTTCAGAGAAGTCCCTTTCCCTCCCACCATTTAAGGACACAACACAAAGATGGCCATCCATGAACCAGGATGCAGGACCTCGCCGGACATCAACTCTGCTGGCACCTTGACCATAGACTTCCCACCCTCCAGAACTATGAGAAATAAAAGTTGCTGCTTATCAGCCACTCAGTTTATATTTTTGTTATGACCCAACGGACTAAGACAGAAGATGCACTCCAGACTAAGAAGCATTAAGATTTTGAAATGAAAAAAATATTTTTCCTCGTTCTGAGTCAATTATTATTTATTACGTAATTAGATAGCTAAAAAAAAAGAACAAAAAACAGTGTCACCAGATTTGTTTACTTTCCAAATAAACATTAAATGAAAATAAAAAAGAGTTTATATCTTAGCATATGACTAACGGCCCCTGTTTCGGTCAGTTTTCCAAAATTATCTGCAATTACACTGACAAATGAAAATCAAAGAGTAAATGTGAAAATCTGTTCAACATTGCTAGTAATGAAAGAACTACAAATCAAAACAATGGGATATTAATATTCATCTGTCAAATATTATAATAATGACAAATCACAATAAGACAAGTACTTTCACATACTATTGGAAATATTGAAAAATTCTCAAGTCCTTTAACTTATTAATCCCTTTTATTGATTTATTCTAAGGAAATAATCAGAAATATAGTAAAAGGTTTATGTTTAAGGATATTTGTGTGCACTAGAGTAGCCAATTTACCAAAATATTAACAGTGGTTATCTGTTGTTCTTAGAATTGCAGGTTATTTTTATATTTCTAATTGTACTATTTCTATATATTCAATCCATTTCCAGTCAATGTTCTAAAATTGTGTCCTCAAATATTCTAAAAATATCACTAGCCACCGAGATCACTGCTAATAACAATGGGTAAGATAAATTGATTTTGACTCAAAAGTCTGTTTCCTACACATCTCTATGATGAAATTAAGGTCTAGCCTGCTTGTTTGATGTCTTGTTTAATTATTGGATTAGAATTAGTCAAACCATTCCAATTTCTGCTTACCTGGATTGGATGTGTACTGCATTGCAATCATTAGCATGGACGATGCAGAGAGGTTAACATGGGCTGGTACGCCTTCTCTCCTTGAGGAGCCCACTGCAATCAAAAGCGTTTTGATTAGACACAATTTAATCTCTACATATACATGTTACTTTGCACAGAGCATGAGAGATAAGAAGGAACTTTAAAAAAAAACAAAAACAAATTCCAATAAAGTCAATGGAAGTTTTGTACAAATGAAACCATAAAATTTGTCCTAGTATACAAATGCTACAGTTGTCATTATCCATAGGAAAATCTAGTGAGAATTTATAAGGAGACAGAACAATGCCAGAAAGTGATGTAATGGCTTTATCAGAGTTGTACTTAGATGGGATCTCTAACCCCAAGATGTTTGTATTTAGATGGAAAAAAAAGAAAAAAACAGAATCCTCTATGTGCCCAAAGACAGTGCACATGCTGAAGGGTATCCAATGAGAAAATAATAAAAAAAGGTTTTTAAACTCAAACTGAATGTATTACTTTTTAGAGACGCAGATGAAATAATAGTTTACTTATATAACATCAATTTAGTTACAATACAAATTCTAAATCACATATTATAAAAAATAATATTATTAATTTAAATAGTATTTTCAACTTTCACATATCATTAAACAGTTTTATTCAAACCTTCACATGTAACTTCATCATTAATGTCTTCATTAACATGAGAATCACTTTTTTAGTTTTCCAGAGCTTACCATCTTCATATTCGTCTGAGTTGTTAGAAATAAAGCAATTTTTAAATCTGTGAATAACACAGTTGCTGGGCCTTTTATCCTATGCCAACAAGCATAAAATCACAAAGCAAATTGGTGTCCTTAAAATCCATCATATCACTGTATAATCATGGTCTCCACTCACAAATTGCTTTTAAGACATCTTTAAGTGGCTTGTTTAAGATGAAATCAAATACCATATTAAATTTCTTTGCCTCTCTTTTTTAAGAGAGTATATCAGGTCACCCCTTCAGGTATTTTTAGCACTGATGGAAGTCATTTGGGGAAATACACTGTCTCCCAAGAGGACTTTCTTATTTCAAACACAGTAATTGAGAGGAGCCACCACAGGAGAAACTTTATTAGGACTCAAAAGTAAAATAAATTCCTCTTTTCTCAGGGAAAATTCCAGAAGTAGAAGAAACCTCTCCTTATACTTGGGCTTGTGTGGCAGAGTGTGAAGCATGAACAGAATGGTGTGCAGAGAGCATAAAACCCTGAAAAAGTCAACCCTTAGATTCTTACACATAATAGAAAAGAATAGAATCTTATTGTTGCTATGGGCAACAATAAAAAGCAAATAACCTCAAAATCTCCTTTATTTTATTTTATATTAAAGTACAATAGGTGTGGATTATATCTCACCTACATCAAAGAGGATAAGATAGCTTCTAATAAAACACATGTAGAATAGAATCATCAAAACACTAATAAAAGGTTTGTCACACAATAAAGCAGAGGAGACAAAATAATTTTAACACAATTCTTTCTTTTTTACATAAAGGACTTTGGGCACCATAGTAGACAGTGGCCTTTAAAACAATTTTACAGAAATAAACAAACAAAACACATCTATCACTAAGTTCCATTTACTTGAGTTGGCTTTTATTAATCACTTGCAGCTAGGCTGCTGCTAACCCACTAAGCCAGTGAAACTCAGAGAGAGAAACTAGTTTGGCTCTACAACATATTAATAAATAAGTATTAATAATTACACAAAGATCTGAGGATCAATTCACTGCTCTTAGACAGTCAAATTGATTAATCAAGTGTGATTAACCAAGAAAAAAGAACTTTCAGCCAAATGCTAAGGAACAAAGTGCAGCTGCTCTCAAACTCTAGCCAGGGAGCTTGTTCAAATTCAGCTTCTTTGGGGCCAAGGAGGATGCTTCTGGAGACGCTACCTCAGTCAGCTCCAGAAGCAGGAAACTACATGTTGAATTGGTAAGCACATCAGGTGACTCTGATTCAAGCTGGCTTTGAACCACTGTTTGAGAAGTACTATAAGAAATAAGAAATAAGAAAGAAAACGTCTAGTCAGGTGTCCGGGGGCAGGAAGAATAATTGCATGCCCCATGCCCTTTGTTTAAAAAAAAAGAAAGTCTTGTTTCAGATGTATTCAAGAAATATATATATATATAAATGTGTGCGTGCGTATATATATATTTTTGTTTTGAGATAAGTGTTTCACCTTTGTTTAAATTCATCTCAAACTTTTTAATAATATGCATTTAATAATATGCATTTCTCAACCGGGCATGGTGGCTCACGCCTGTAATCCCAGCACTTTGGGAGACCACGGTAGGCAGATCAGCTGAGGTCGGGAGTTCGAGACCAGCCTGGCCAGCATGGAGAAATCCCGTCTCTACTAAAAATACAAAACTTAGCCAGGCAGGGGGCTGCGGCAAGAGAATCGCTTGCACCTGGGAGGTGGAGGTTGCAGTGAGCCGAGATCACACTATTGCACTACAACCTGGGCAACAGAGGGAGATTCCATCTCAAAAAATAATGATAATAATAATATGCATTTTCAATACTGCTACTAAAGAAGGCTGAGAATCACTGTACCTGGAGGCCTTTAAAAATGGGAGAGATGCCCACATGTCTCAGATGATTTAGGTGAAGTCTATTTGCAGAATGGCCCAAATGGCCCAGCCACCTCTGGATGTCCCTGCTTTTCCTACAAATCCATACTCTCCCTCAAAAAGGACGAGCCAGGAGGCCAAAAGCATTCCCGTGGCTCAAGCCCTAGAAAATTGGCTGCAATCTTACATAAACAGACAGTGCCTTGCAATTTCCCAGCCTTCTAACAGACTGAATAAAATCACCCCAGTTCTAATTTAATAAACATGCATAGACACACATCATTTATTGAATCTTGTTAAAAAGGCATGATGTAAACAGATGTGCAGCTTGTCCCCATGAGGGTGTAAAAAGTCAAGACTATAAACAATAGAAGGGAGAAGACAATTAATCAAAATAAGAAAATTTTGCATTTAATACTGTGCTCAGGAAATACAATGAAAAGTTTTCAGTTCTATTCCCTATCCTTCCAGCATCACCAGAACAATCATTACCATGATCCCCTCCCTCCAGGAATAATAACAACGCCTTAATATGTTCCTGCATTTTGTAGCTAGAGCTGTGTTACTCAATATGGTGACCAGTAGTCACATGTGGCTATTTAAACTTAATTAAAACTAAATATTAAAATTTCCATTCCTCAGTCTCACTAGACACATTTTAAGAGCTTAATAGCCAGAGGTGGCTACTTTACTTGGCAGCACAAAATTTTGAATGTTTTTATGGAACATTCCATCATTGCAGGAAGTTCTGTAGACAGCGCTATTCTACAAGAAAGGACAAACAGGTACTTGTGGAGAAATGAAAGCAGTGCAAGGGAATAAAGAGAAAGTGATGGAAGGTCCTGTTTTAGCCAGAGGGTAAGGAAGGGCATCTTGAAAGATGTACTTGAGCTGAAATCTAAAGAATGTAAGGAAGCAAATAATCACGAGACCATTTGGGAGAAGGACTCTGGGGACAGAGAATAAAGCATAGAGCAAAAACAAAATGTGGTGTCTTTGTGAAACTGCAGAAAGGCCAAGGCCCCTGGAGCAGAGTGAAGACAAGGAGATGTAGTGGCTGAAACAGGAAGGTAGGCAGGGGTCAGGTCATAGAGGGCCTGTGAGTCAAGGAAGGGCACTGAATTTGATTTCTGAGAATGATGAGAAGCTAGGTGGTTTTGATGAGCGAAGTGACATGATCTGATTTACATGTTTGGAGGATAGCTCTGGCTTTTTGATGGAGAACAGAAGGTAGGAGGGTTAAAAAAGGAAGCAGGGAGACCAGTTCAGAAGCTACTGGACTGGTCCCAACGAGAGCTGGTGGTGAGAAGTGGCCTGAATGGGAATATATTGAAATGGATTCCACTGGCCTTCTACTTGTCTAAAGTGTAAAAGTAAAGGAGCCATCTGGAAGGAAGAAACACATTATGGTGTTAGTTTTTCAATGTGACAGAACCATTTCCTGTACTCTGCCAGACTGCACTGCCTGGATTAACAAGTGGTCTCACCTCTACGCAGGTCCCCTGCTTGTGTGAGCAGAGGTAATTGTGTTCCATGAGATAGGGTTTAAGCATGTCTCTTCAGAAGGGCATTATCAGTTAAACATAAAGGGAAGACCAAGACAATGTGACCTGGAAGCCTATGCAGCATTAAAATATTTGCAGAATGGTAGATTCATGAAAAGTCAGCATCAGGATGCCCATCAACACTGTGGAAGTGTTCTGTCAGATTCTATGAGTTCAAAAACTGCTACAATAATTATCGTTATTATACAACAAACTCTAGAAGAAAAAATTCCCAAGCCCCAGCCGATGGCCTCTTACCTCAAATCATATTTAAGATGATAACATTTCAGGTCAATGTGTGAATTTCATCGGTGTATTGGAATAAGTTGAAATGGGATTTGACATGTCTGTGATTTGACTAAGCATTTGGCCTGATATACACTTGCATAACATCACATGATATTTAAAGACTATCATCATACATTATCCTATGGTCTTCACAACAAGCATGGGAGGTAGACACAGGAAGTTATTTTTAATCACCATTTTACAGCTAAGGAAACTAAAGTTCCATGAGGTTAGATTTGCCAACAGTTGAAGGATTATAACTCAGCTCTTCTGGAATTTCTATTTCAAAACATTTCCCATGACTCAGCAATAAAACTCTCAGAGGATACAGGGAAACCTACCTTAGAAAAACAACCAATAGCTAATAAAACAGACTTCATATATTAAAGGTTATTTAAATACCACCATTTTGCATTTTTACTGTTTTTTTCTACATGCTATTAGTCTTTGGAAAGTCATAGAAACATAACACACACCCTCTGTAGTAGTAGGAATAGAACAAAAACTGATCCAGGGTCAATGGTCTGGAACCAGATAGTCAATTAAGTCACACAATTGTCTTTAAGATAATGCCTTTAAGATTTAAATGAACCTTTATTTTCCCTGAAGGTAAATGACTTTTTGAGAAAACTTAGGGTGGAAAGGAAACTGGATGAGATGAACAGTCTAGGATACAAGGATATGTTAGAATAATCTTGAACAATTATTAAGCTGATATAACTATTCAACTTTATTATTATCTTTACAATAACATAGCCTGAATCAATTAATGTTCACTTGAAATCAGCTCTTTCTCTTCTCTGCTAAAGTATCATCTTCTAAACATCCATATTTCTATTCAGTCCACAAATCACAGATCCTTTATTGGAAAAAGAGAGGTTTCCATGGCGACATGCAAATGGCTTTCTCAATTCTTAGTAACTCCTTTAATATATTTTTTATAAACAATGCATACTGAGTACATTTGGAATAAAGAGAAATATATTTTATTTATGGAAGGAGTTAAAAAGAAAAGTATGCTAAAGGAAAATTTCATAATAAATAAGTTGAAGTTAGCTCTGCAGAACGTTAAAAAGACTCATTCTAAAATAAAAGTCCAGCATTTGGTTTATTGACAAAGATGGTAAGGAGGAAATCTCTGATATACATGCCAGCCTCTTAATCTGAAGAGCTGCAATACCTCCTTAGGTCCACTTCAAAGATCAGAGCTTTATCTTCTAGGTCCTTAATAACAGAATCATTTTGCACCTGAAAAGCTGTTCATGTTTTCCATCTGCCATTAGGAACACCACACCAAAGAGATAAAAAGCCATTTTGTCTTAAAGACTTTATCAAGTAGTCAGGAAGTACAACATCCTTCATCCTAACATCTCAGTCCTGAAATAAAAATATTCTGCAAGAAGTTAAATGCTCTTGTCTTGTTTTGGTCACAACTAAAAAAAATAGAAACAACTACAAAAAAATAGAAAAATGTGGATACCACACACAGACACACATTCTCATATCAGTCCATTTTAACATGATTAATCTGAAACTATATCCTTCTAGCTTTGGATCTGTGCCTTTGTATACTCATGAAATAACAAGTCCAAAGGAAACACCTGAATGGTGTAACCAAATTTGGCTATAAAAGTTGCTACTACAATTTATTTTCAAAAATTTAAAGATGACAGGCCGGGCATGGTGGCTCACGCCTGTAATCTCAGCACTGGGGAGGCCAAGGTGGGTGGATCACCTGAGATCAGGAGTTCAAGACCAGCCTGACCAATATGGAGAACTCCCATCTCTACTAAAAACACAAAATTAGCCGGGCATGGTGGCGCATGCCTGTAATCCCAGCTACTTGGGAGGCTGAGGCAGGAGACTCGCTTGAACCTGGGAGGCAGAGGTTGTGGTGAGCTGAGGTTAAGCCATTGCACTCCAGCCTGGGCAACAAGAGCAAAACTCCATCTCGAAAAAAAATTAAAATTAAAAAAAAAGATGACAAATATTGGCTATTATTGAACCACAGGAATGATTATGAGAAAGGAAAGTCAAAGCTAAGAGAATAAATCCAGAGCAACAAAATAAACACATGAAGCAGGCCAACAATTGAGTTAGAGGACATATGTACCTCTTAACACAAAATAATACTGATGTTACTTAAACTCAAAGTAGCATGCCAGAAAGAAACTTCAAGACTGAACATTCGTTTAAAAGTCCTTCTTTATGATTGAAAGAAATGGGACCTTGGGGACATTAAGTGACTTGTTCAGACCTTCAAATAAATGCCAAGTTACTCCACTAATAAACAAGAAAATATACACAAATTTTGTAAACTCAACTTACTATTTTATTCTCAGTTGCCAAGGTTTGTATATTTATGTAAGTAAGAATTCTAAAATACTACGTGGCATGTTTTGGGACCTATATTTCTAATTAAGTAGAAATTAACAATCAAGTGTAAAGAAACAAATTGCCAGCTATCACAATACTTGATCAATCTTAAATGTAACTTCAGAGGCCTGATATTTTCAACACCTCTCCCATAATTATTAACTTGTTCTGAAGAAGGAGGGATTTCATGAATTAGATTGATTATTATAAAGATACAGCCTCCTCATTAGTCCCACCACCACCTCCCAGTTCCTTGGGAGGCTGAGGCAAGAGGGTCACTTGAGGCCAGGAGTTCAAGATCAACCTGGGAAACATAGCAAGACCCTACCTCTGGAAAAAAAATTTTTTTAATTAGCTGGGCATGGTGGTGGAGGCCTTCGCACCCTACTTGGGAGCCTAGGGCAAAAGGATCACTACTTAAGCCGAGGAGTTTGAGGCTGCAGCAAGCTATGATTGTGCCACTGCATTCCAGCCCAGGCAACAGAATAAAGAGTTTGACTTCAGCAAAAAGTTTGACTTCTGCCTAAATTATATTGCAATTCAAAAAAATTAGCAGACTGATCATAATTTCAAAAAAGAGAGAGAGAGAGAGACAGAGAAAGAGAGAGGAAGGGAGGAAGGGAGAAAGGAAGGCAGGAAGCCAGGCACGGTGGCTCACGCCTGTAAACCCAGCACTTGGGAGGCCACGGAGGGTGGGTCACCTGAGGTCAGGAGTTCGAGACCAGCTTGGCCAACATGGCAAAACCCCATCTCTACTAAAAATACAAAAATTAGCCAGGCATGATGGCTCACACCTGTAGTCCCAGCTATTCGGGAGGGTAAGGCAGGAGAATCGCTTGAACCCAGGAGGCGGAGGTTACAGTAAGTCAAGATTGCATCACTGCACTCCATGATAAGACTGTCACTCCATCTCAAAAAAGTAAAGAAAGAAAGAAGAAAGGAAGAAGGAAAGGAGGGAGGTAGGAAGGGAGGAAGCAAGGAAGGAAGGAAGGAAGGAAGGAAAGAAGGAAGGAAGGAAGGAAGGAAGATCAGTCTGCTAATTTTTTTGATTGCTATATAATTTAGGCAGAAGTCAAACTCTTTGCTGAAAGACATGAAAAGTACAATTCCATAGCTAACATTAAACTTGATTGTAAAATAAAGGAAATATAGTTCAAAAGATATATATGGTTACCAATTGTTATTACAGAGCAACAACTTTAATAAGATCATAAATACATAAAATTAAAATGTGAATGATAGTCATGAGGAGGAACATAAACAACCAAAGTATTTTTCTAAAGCAAGAGTTGAGAGGGGAGAAGCAAGCTGACACTTATTGCATACCAGGCATTGTGCTAGCATTTTACCAATGTTCCAAGTTAACCATCTTAATTATCCCACAACTTTATGAGGCAGCTATCATTATCATTATTATTATTATTTTATAGAAAAGAAACAAAGTTAAGTAATTTGCGTAAGGTCATATAGCTACTAGGTGGAAGAGCTATGATTTGAATCCAGATGTTTGACTCCTAAACCCACAACCTTTTCAGATTCCCTACTAAAACACAGATTAATCCATAATCCATTTCTTTTTTTTTTTTTTTTTTTTTTTTTTGAGGCTGAGTTTCACTCTTGTTACCCAGGCTGGAGTGCAATGGCATGATCTCGGCTCACCGCAACCTCCGCCTCCTGGATTCAGGCAACTCTCCTGCCTCAACCTCCTCAGTAGCTGGGATTACAGGCACGCGCCACCATGCCCAGCTAACGTTTTGTATTTTTAGTAGAGACGGGGTTTCACCATGCTGACCAGGATGGTCTCGATCTCTTGACCTCGTGATCCACCTGCCTTGGCCTCCCAAAGTGCTGGGATTACAGGCGTGAGCCACCGCACCCGGCCCCTATAATCCATTTCTTTAAAAAATACTTGAAAATGATTTTGATCATAAAAACCACAATGCAACTTTTTTTTCTCTCTTTGTGCTCATGTCTGGAAGGCCTGAAAGATTAAGTCTACAGAATTAAAACAGGGTTCACATCAGTTTTATGTTTATAATCACACATTGCATGTGACTTCCAGGCTTTAGCTTTTTTCATAAATTTCAACTCACTTTATCATCACGATACCTCTACAAGGGAAAGCTAATAGGCTTGTCATTCCGTAGATGAAGTTTTGACTATGTGAGCTGCCCAGATTAGAGGCAGAGCTGGGACCAGAATCTGCACATCCTGACTATCTAATTCTCTTTCTATCACATCCCACTGCCTTCAGAGGCAAAAGATAGGAATTTCTACATCTAAGGCAATACTTTTCCCATCTTTTTTCTAAAGTGGCAAAAGATATGGTAATTTATACACAGGAAATCTAGATTGCCTTTCTATGTTCTATTTTTCTATTCTATAAGATCAAACTATCTGAATAAAATAATTCTAAGGCCTAATGCTTTTCATTTCTTTGGTTTCCACCATAACATCCACACTAAAGTGACTGAATTTAAATCATAGCTCATGTATATATCAAGAGATTCCATTATAATCTTGAAAACCTAGAGCCTATAACAGCAAAAGCAATTTCCATTCATATACTACATAAAAATAATCTAGTATTAGGTAAGATTGGACTTACATATAGCCATTGGTAGAAAAGATGTGCTAAGATATTCAATAATATCCTTGTGCAGAAATGGTGGAAAGGTAGCTAACGTTGATATCATCGTGTAGGGCAAAGTACTCAGAATATCATCATTGAGAAAAGGTAGCAAACATGTAGTTGTATAAAATATCGACTGTCCAAGATCTACAAAACAAAATTGAGTAATCAGTCACTGAATATTTCACAATTAACAAAATATGCTAACTTTACATTTTAAGCTGTAATGAACTGGTTTAAATTGTAAGCAACTAGTGCTCCCTTCCTATTAAGTATTAGGAAACATAATGTTTAACTAGGGTACTACGTATACAGTAGTTGGTCAATAAATGACTGATGAATGAATATGTTAAGAAATATAAATATCCATTACATGTATTTTTCCTTCACATCTTCTCAATCTTCAATAATACTTGGTATTCGTATTACTACGTTCTACAAAAGATAACTGAGGCACAAGAAATTAGATGATTTGCCCAATGGAAGTTTCAGAAAAATCAAGGGCAGGGTCAGAAATAAAACCAGACTATTTCTGTTACATCAATCACACCATCTGGAGTGTCAGGCAATGAGGTAATCAGCAACCTCCAGCAGGGCAGCAGATTCAGCAAGCACCAAACAAGGGAAGCCTTAAGCTGGTGCTACATAACCCTGTGCATTGGGTCATCAATAATCATGGGAGGAAGTCCTACCTCATAATAATCTTTCTAACAACATCTTTAATCATGGATAGTAACAATACCTACCTCACTTCATTAGAAGGATTGTTAGGAGGTTTAAACGAAATAAATGTAAAGTCCTTAGCGTAGCACATAATGTGTGCTCCACAAATATTAGCTGTTATTAATATTAACAGTTACTATTATTATTACCTGCACAAGAATAAAAATAAAGGCAATGCAACAAAACCATAACTATTTAGCTTTAGAATGCATGTAGGCCAAATCCCATTACACTGAACGTACACTTCTACATTTCTGGACTTCCCAAAATATAGGCCATCAGCCAAGCTTTAATGATGAAGAGTTTGATCACTTTTGCATTCATTATAACAGAAAAGTACTAGACTTTATTTTGCAGCAGATGTATCTTCTTAGCGTTATTTTGATTCCTAACGTTATTTCTGATTGTCATTAGAAGTAATATGCCATCTCAACAGGCACATCAGCTAACAACAGAGAGGATGTGGCCACAGTGCATGCTAGAGAGCCACGGTCAGACAACCTTGAGCTCAAACAACTGAAATGGAAAATCCACAGTTATTTAAGAATTAACCGAGGCTGTGCCTACAAGATGTCTCAGCTGCTTTCGTTGAGCCTTTTAGCTTAACTACAAACCATTAGCACTGAAAGGAGCCCAACTGGAGTATTTCTCATATAAGAAACCTGAGGTCTGGAGACAGGTGATTGCCCAGGATCACCTGAGAATTAGCAGTTGAACTACGGCAAAACCGTTGCCTTGTGCTCTTCCTGTACTCCACCCAGACCAATGGGAGGACACAGCCTCCAGTCTCAGTGCAGTGGCTCTCAAAGTCTGTGCAAAAGAAGCAGCCACAGGATCTTGCTAAAAATTCAGATCCTCAGGTCCCACCCCTCAGTGATTCTTAGTAAGAAGTCCCAAGAACCAGAATTCCATGTTACAAACTCCCTCGGTGATTCTGACGTTTTTCAGACCATGCTTCAAGAAACAATGCTGTGCTGTTTCTCTGAACCATTCATTAGAACTATCTATTGAGTTTTTTCCTACCATCTAAGCTATCATGCAGAACAAGAAAACCATAGCTAAATAACAATGTCACAAAGTCACAAAACAGCTGTAGGTATAAGAGCAAAAATACAAATCATCTCCCCTGAAATCGTCACAATCTACACATTAACTGCAATTATACAGATTGCAATTTACCAAATTTAATGTCTTTATCTTAATCAAGGGGCTTTGAAGATAATGGCAGCTCCCTTAACACACTGGACCAAACCCAGGACCAGGTAGGTCCCAAGTGAGTTCAGGACCGGTCGTCACAAAGGAGAAGCACTGACAAGCTCATCACCACAGTCAGCTCTGGCAGTCTTATGTTCAGAATCCTCACATTTAAGTTCGGAGCTGACAGAGGATCATAGTGAAAGTGGCTAGGCTTAAGACGGCTACAGAATTATAGAATAAGCAACTTTACAAATTTCTATGCCTTTTACATGCACTATAACACAGAATTGTAAATATAAGAAAAAACAAGTCCAAAAATCATTATTTCATTTTTATCTCAGTAGATTTTTAAACTTTTAAAATTAGGAACACATTGTATGAAATAAAGCATCGAGAATTCTCTTAGGGGAGTTAGCCATAACTAAAAGACAAAATAACCCCCACTACCCACTCATTTTCCAAAATTCCAATTTTTCTGTACAGTGAAACTTTGGTTATCATACTTCCAGGGACCAAATGAGCAGCGCTTTGAAGTTAAGACAACTACTGTTTTAAAGTTCATTATCTGCAAAAATCTCTTTTCTTATTGCATTGCTTTTCATTTGATTCTCTCATTTTTATGGGTTAGGAGAAGCTGGTAAGCAAGCAATATAATGAAACTGAATAAGGACACAGAGTAGAAAGGGGGAAGTGTTAAGAAAATAAGCAGGCTCTTAAACTTCTAAGTGCCACTAATATAATATATTGCACACATACTGCAAACAGCACATAGCACCATTAATACCATATGCTGAATACAGCATACAGTGCCACAATATACTATGTCTACATTTTGGTACAACATTTTGTAATAACTATTGATTGTTATTTACATTTGGAGGAGTTCTTAGAGACTACTTCTCATCCAACCTCCTTACTTTAAAGACAGGAAAAAATGGGTCCTAGAGAATTTCTGTGATTTGCTCCCTCAAAAATCACAGAATTAGTCAGTGGATTATAGTCTGCTCTTCAAGTTCCACTTCTTAATTTTCTGGGCATGAGTTTTAAAATCTTATCTCCCCACTCATAATTTCAACAAGAGTCCTCATGATAACTGATCAAGAAAGAAGAGAAAATTTCTTGTTATATGTCTTTCTCCTTTCTCCAGCCCATTCTCCGAGAATACCACACTTGGATAACATCCTTCTGGCAATAAAACAGTATAAAATGATAGTATGGGAAGCACCATAATGAAGTTTCAGTGTAGTGTTGTTTCTAGCCACACAAAGCCCTTTCAGGTGATTGATAACAATAGCGACCATCTCCAAGCCCCTTGCTCAGCATCATATACATTCATAAGTATCCGTGTACATTTCCAAAGGTTTCAGCTAAGTACTCACCGTGTTGGCCGTGCTGTAGTAAAGGAACTAGATCCAGGAGAGTCACCAAAGTCACGTAGAGGCCTTGGTAGTCCAAAGAAGGGTAGTCTGACAACTGAGCATCACGACTTTGCGGGCCGCGTTCTGAGGGAGCATCTCGCAGGACGCTGTAAAGGAGGGAGCGAGTAACAGTAGGGTTGATGGAACTGACCTGCGGTCTTAGAGATGGGGTGAGTGGGAATGGCACAGGAAAAAGACACATGGTCATGGGCACTGTCAAATTGGAGGCATCTTGGTTTTCCTTCTTCCCTGTGCGGGACAAAATGCTGTTGGGGGGACAAAGAAAAAAAAGAGACAACAAAGACACAAAGAACAGCACATTACATTGAAATGACACTCTAAAACAAATAATAAAACACCAGATACATTCCACATAAGATGCAATTGCCACGCCAGCAGGGTCTACCAATCTAGTACTGGTCACATAGCTTCGTGCTCAGAGGTACCAATAATACGAGGTTTACTTTGTGGAAGTTTCATTGCATCTCATGTGTTATCTGGTTAGTAAGGAGCAAAAATATAAAAATGCATGTTTCAGTGCCAAACCCATGTTTTACAGTTTAGCAATTTGGTGAAGGAAAGGTTTCCTGGAAGAAAAAACAATGGCTTTGTCTAATGAGTAAGGGCTCATTCCTAATTACAAGGAGCTTTCAAAGGAAAAGACGTTTTCAGCAAGACTGTCTTCATCAGGTAAATAGGAACTTGCAAAATATAGGTATGGCACTTGCAGAAACATGTTTCAGCAAAGAATAAACATGTGTGTTTATTAAGAAAGTCTTAAAAATCACATGTTTATTGCATCAAAATAATGTCTATATGTATATTATGATACTGTTTCATGACATTCTGTCAGTATCATTTGAGATAATGAAGTTTAAACAGGCATATGAATTTAGAAATAATACATATTTCTAAAATGTTAGCTAAACTACATTGGAAAAGCTATAAAATAATATATAGTTGATGGTCCGTAGCATATGTTTGTGAGCTAATGATAATGGTTATTTATGTGTATTTTTTAAATTTTGCATGTTGGGAAGGAAACATTTTATTAAATAGCTACCTTCAAAATTCTAACGACTAAGCAAGCAGTATCTGTCATATGGCTGCACGTCATACAGTAAGATTTCATGTATTACTGCTGCTACTTACATTATTATTCAACAAAACTCACTAAAAACTAAAGGAAAGATAATTTAGAAAGTTAAAAAAATTAATGGGAATAAAAATAAATTCTAAAAATAAATTGGTTTTCTTTTAGCCTTAATTTTAAAATAAAAAACCTTTTGGTAAAAGCGATAAAGCAGAAAAGTTGTTAATTTAAAAATAAAAGAAATTACTGCTTAGCCAGCTGTTTAGGTTTTATGAAATTAGTTTATACTATTTAGCATTAAAGACAATAGCTATACATTAGAATGATAATATCTGCGCACTTGCAAAGTGCTTTTATATAGTACACTTATATGTTAGTCCAAGTAGATAACAGTTTATAAATGTTTCATTATATAAAAATAACCTTGTTTTACAGTTGCTCTATGTGCATCAAAGATTACTAAGCTTTTAGTTAATTCTATTACATTTACAGTTTTACAGTGATGTGAAGAATTGGTTAGTGTCAAGCATGCTTGCTATATCAAGTTTGCATTTATTTTTATTTACTCTTAGTGCAAAATATGTTACAATGTAAGAAAAATGACTACATGCTTTGTATTTTCCATGTGCCTAATTTACCTCGATTTCCTTTGTCTTCTGTTACCCAATGTCCAGGGGAAAACAATTGATAATAATAAAAATAATTTCAGAATACTTATGTAATACTTCTTATCAATAAATAACTTAAGATTTGGTGTATTTTTTGTACTTTAAAGGGATTTAATTTACCTTTTTTGTGTGTGATGTATTTGACTTTGTAAGCTTATACTTTACAATGGGATAATATCAACATTCCAGTTACCACTTGACTGTATCTATTATAAATGCCATCAGATTGTTCATCAGACTTCATACTTTTCTCACATTACTCAATTACTCCTAAGAATACCACCTTTATTAATGTTATATTCTTGATAAACCCAGTCACCAAAAGTCTGTTTTAATCCTGTAGGAGTCTAATCCCACTGAAAACTCCTCTAGAATCACAATGGCTATAAGTCAGACATATTATTTCCCAGACTTCAGCCCTAAATTAGCCAACTATTGGCATCATTTCAAAATTACAAAATGTGGATCTTACAGAAGTGGTATAAGGAGAACAATATTTTGCCTTAGAAAATAAAAATAGCTGAATACCATAAATTAATGCTATCCTTTAAGAGCAATGCTCTGATCAAACTTCTTGGTAGGGGAAATAAACACATTATGTTTTCAAATATACCATAGCTTTTTTCCAAAGTGTAATGTAAGCTAACAAATACTTTGGAGACTCTACTTTGATATTTTTCCCTTCCTGAATACGTGGAGTTCCCAAATGATAGCAACAACAGCTTCATACATGCAGGGAGGGAAGAATGTCAGCATGAAAACAGTACAACTTCTCTCTCACTGCCCTTAGATTTGAGAATTCGGTGAGGTTGAGAAAAAAAATGGCTGAAAATGAGTCATCCATGAAACCAGTTTTATATTACCATTCATGTCTCAATGTAAGGAAATGTTTTCATTTGTGGAAAAACTTAAGAAGGGCTCATGAATAAATGTACAATGCACTGTGATTTTATGATGTTTTGTGAAGTTTATTTAGAGGAAAAAAACAACAAAAAAAAGTATTTCCCCAACCAAACTGCCTAACCTGGGAGTTGATAAAACCATTTTCCCCACCTGAAATTATTTCCCAGAGTTCTGCAGACCCAACCAAAATGAATATTAAGAATGCCCTGCTCAGAAGAGTTTGACCCAGCGGCCAGCTTTTCACCTTTCCTTTTTCCTCCTGAGATTCTCTTTATCAAACATTGACTTTCAAAATCAGGAGAGGAAGACCTCTGTTGGTGTGAGGAAAGATGAGAAGTTGCCCTGAGGTATGTATAGCACAGAAAATTAGTATTTCAAATAAACTTCCTATAAGATTAGGAATGTTGACATTTACGTTGAATATGTGTACTAAACAAAATTTACCTCATTATGCTATGTTCTAAAGCTACTCCATGTACTTAATTTGATGGATATATCTATATATACATATATTCTTCCTAAGCAATTGGAAATTACAATTTAATTAATATTATTATGCTGAGTCTAGAATCCATTTTTAAAGCATATTAGGCATTTTTTAAATAGCAGCAAGCAGCTTTCCCCAAATGTAATGATTTTGTTAAAAAATTTTACATGATAGCAGCCTGAACAGCACCAGAAGAGAGATCTAGGGGAAGAAATTCCAAAAGAATGTTTGACATAGGAAGAGGACTAGGATCCTTTACGTTAAGTGTCCTGCCAGGTAAAAGGCAAGATTCTTAAAGACCTTCATTGTTGAAAATATGGCCACAGAATGCTTCCAATATAAAAAGAACAGACTTCCTCCCATGTAGCAGTGAGTGGGGATTAAACTAGATGATTCTGGTAGTTGCTTCTAATGCTAAAAGCAAACAAAAAACTCAACCATGAAGTTGCATGTAAAATGTGTGCTCACTACCGAACTTAGGTATCTGCTAAATTAAAATGAGTACAACTTGGCACTCAGATGTAACTTTAGTAAGACCCCAGGTCACTACTAGATTAAGTAAATGCTGTAGAAGGATTCCAATTGAACTAAAGTCAATTCAATTCAACAAACACTTACTGATCCCCTTCTCTAGATCAAACATCACTCCAGTCACCAGCGCTAGCAAGCTGAACAACACACAGGGCTCACCTTCTACTACTAGAGTTTAAGGAACGTCCATGAACACTAATTTGAGTCTAATTATGAGTTAAGTGGACATATGTGGACTCTTTAATTGATTTTATAGTCAACTATAGTAACATATAATCTCTCCCCTCCTACGGATTACATTAATTGAAGTTAAATGTCTAAGCTAATTTCTGCCTTTTTTTTTTTGTTTGTTTTTTGAGACGGAGTTTCGCTCTTGTTACCCAGGCTGGAGTGCAATGGCACGATCTCGGCTCACCGCAACCTCCGCCTCCTGGGTTCAGGCAATTCTCCTGCCTCAACCTCCTGAGTAGCTGGGATTACAGGCACGTGCCACCATGCCCAGCTAATGTTTTGTATTTTTAGTAGAGACAGGGTTTCACCATGTTGACCAGGATGGTCTCGATCTCTTGACCTCGTGATCCACCTGCCTCGGCCTCCCAAAGTGCTGGGATTACAGGCTTGAGCCACCGCGCCCGGCATGTCTGCCTTTTGAAATAGATACAAAGCTCTACTGAAATCAGTGAGAGTTATATGCATGCACAAATACCAGTGAACTATTGCTCCAAAAATACAACCCTGACTCAGATGAAGCTGCTGAAATTTGAAGTTGCATAATTTAACCAAAAAATAATCATTTTAACTTCATTGAGAACATTCAAATAGAAAGACAAAGAGTTACTTTGAGAGGATTCATCTCTAATTCTTTCTTCTTGTTTTTTTCCCCAAGAGCCTGAGTTCTGAAAGCAAGACGTGCTTCTGAATATAAAGATCATATTAAATGCTTTAATGATATTAAACAATATATAATAATTTTGCAGTAGGAAATCTTGGTTGTAGTAGAAAATCTTACTGCCAATAATCTTGGACACCAAATACTTAGGCCATCTTATTTGTCTCGGAATTTATTTATTTATTTAAGAGATAGGATCCCGCTCTGTCACCCAGGCTGGAGTACAGTGGTGCAGTCAAGGCTCACTGCAACTTCAAACTCCTAGACTCAAGCAATCCTCCTGCTTCAGCCTCCAAGGAGCTTGGACTAAAGGTGCATGCCATCACACCTGGCTAATTTTTAAAAGAATTTTTTTTTAGAGATGGGGTCTTACTTGTGCCCAGGCTGATCTCAACCTTCCATCTGGTCTCAAACTTCAAGTTTGATACTTCTGTTCTCTAACATTATCTCAGTACAGCTCCACTTAAATTCTGAAAAGATGACAAATCTTGGTGCTAAGCACTTCATTTAATCTGCCAACTCAGCCTCCCAAGTTGCCGGGATTATTAGATGCCAGCCACCATACCCAGCTGTCTTGAACTTTCTAATAGCATAAGTAAAACGAAGAATTACAAATACAGTTCTTATGGATGTATGTATCAATGGTTCTGTACTTCTAGATTAAAAAAAAAAAAGCTGGGGTAGGCAAAAGAAAACGATCTGAGTTCAGCCCAGCAGTTGAACCTGGACCAACCCAGGACATGTTGCCTTCCCAGTGTTTGCTTTCTTACTCCCACTCTGTGTGTATGTCCTGTTCACCACAGCCTATCAGTTCTGCTCTGACCTGCTAGCCAGAACTAATCACCAAGTGCAAAATAGAACTGAAACATCTGGGAATTGAAATGCTGTCCACATTATCTCAGTACAGCTCTATTTAACTTCTGGGAAGATGGCAAATCTTTGTGCTAAGCACTTCCTTTAATCTCCAAGTGAGCCAAAACTAGTCCGGGGACTCATAATGAATGCTGGCATTCCCAAAGGCCAAGCCAAGTTTTTACTTAAAGAAGTGTCCCTGTAATATGATAAATAATAGTCCTAAGAAGAAGCAGTATAGCATAATTGTGGAGAGCATGTGATGTCAATTAGGGTCAAATCCTGAACACTTATTAGATAAGTAAACTTGAGCAATGTATTTAACCACTCTTCCTTAGTTTTATTATCAGTTAAATGGGTATAATGGTACACTCATCTCATAGACTTATAATAAGGGATTAAATGAGATAACACATTTAAAGTTCTTAGAACAGTGTTTGGCATGTATAATTACTAATTTTATAAGATAGTATTGCTATAATAATGATTGTAATTGTTACTATTACCATTAGCAGTAGATGGTGGTGTTGCCTCCCTTTGAAAATGAACTCAGCTCAGATGCATAGAATCTTTTCCAACAAGCCACTTGAACAAACTACCTTAAAACCAGTTTCACCACTAAAATGCTATTACCTATGATCATATTCTAATGGTCCACTGCTCAAGAAAATGGAATCCTCATGTCTTGCAAGCATAACTTTTCAATATTTTAAATTCATTAACTTTTGGGCACAATTACTAAGACCCAAGCAACAAGCTGTGAAGTGCCAACTGGGATGTTACAGCTTCCTGGCACATGGAATTCAACATGCTTCCTACTGAAAAGTGTCTTCTACTTTGAAAACTTGCCGAATTTGTCATAACGGAAACTGTTTCCCATTAAGAACTTGGACCTCAAAGACAAAAGGAGAATTTAAGAAAATAGAATTGGATGCCTTGATTTATAAATTTATCTGATGATCACTATGAAAATTGGGCTAATTATTCTACAACAATTTGAGAAGAAGGAAAATATCCTATAAGAGGTCCTAACCTTACCATGCAAGTATGAAATGTACAAATCTGATAAGCAGAATCCCTTCAATATAGAACAGGATCACTAAGAACTCTAAAGAAGGAAAGATATTTCAAAAAATAAGAACTGAGAGAGAGGAGGACTGCAGAAGATTCATAGCTGATTTGATTGCATGAAGCTTCCATCCACAAAGCATTCAGTATGCCCATGGCAAAGCCTTCAACTGCTAGAAACTCCAGCGTCACTAGTCTTTCTAACTTTCTGTTCTCCTAATACCTGTCTAGCAAAATTTTTGCCGCTGTACAGCTAAAAGAAACAGTACCAAGCCAATTTATGTGTTGCCAAAATCAGATGTGAAGTGAGAAGATTGTGGTAATGGAAGAAATCACATCTTGGAATTTAATGGAACACAAGGTGTTCTTCTGACTTCTTCAATGTTATTTCCCAAAACAACTGAGCCTTTACTTGAACAGTTCATCTTTGTTTGCTCTGTTTTCTTAATCAGATACGTGGAGCAAATAGGACCCACCTATCTATATCTTACAGTAAAAGCAGACAAGAGAAAAAGAGTCCTATTTTTTTTTCCTTGTCCTTCACAGAAATTCATATCAAGGCAAAGCATGTTGAATACTTGAAGTGTTACACAGATTAAAAATAACTATGATCACTGTATATTACATTTAGGGAAATAGCAAATACTAATGATGAATCTAAAATGTCACATAATTCTGATTCGCTTTTAGACCACAAATATTTTCAATTCTTAATTTTAAGCAGTGTAGGCGCTTTTTAAAATCCCACTCTCTATTAGTGCCAAATATAGAACTGTATCATTTTGAAGATCCTCTGAAAAGATGTTCAATGCAGGAAAGCAAGCAGTAGCCCGGCAATCAATCTTTTTCAGCTGGGCCTGGGATCTAATTTGCTATATACACCCAGAAAACCTGAGTCCAGACTCTTCTAGCAGAGCACTAGAAAACATATGCCCTTTAAAACTTGCAATTCAATAAAAATTTAGATCCCAATAAATTCAGCAGTACTACCTAATAATTCTCTCAAAGTAGAGGATATTTTAAAGCTTACCTTAACAAGGTCTGAGAAAAGTATTTCAATGTGTTTGCAATATCTGTTCCTGATGGTACAGGATAAATGTTGTGGAGAACCCGGTTATGATATTCTTGCAAGTACCGGATCTTGGAAGCAACTAGATAAAAGCAAAAAAAAAAAAAAAAAAAAAAAAAAAAATGGAAGAAGGAGAAGAAAAAGAAAAAGAAGAATCATCTTGTAATATGTATTAGGCATACAGTCATTTTTTAAAAATGACTACATAAAAGAATTTAATCAGTATTTTAAGGAACATGTAAATTTTTAATAGAATTCCACGATAGAAACAATTACAAAAAACTTTTAATTTCCTCTAATTGTATTCAGCACATAAAATTATTCTTAGTTTTCTGGCTTAATATCCTATTCACAAATTATCTATTGCTTGCTTTTATCGCTAAGAAAAGCAGTACTCCAAATCATTTTCTAATCACCCGAAGCTGGCTTGTTATTAACAAAATAATAATAGATATAAATCTCTGCCACCAGAGAATTATATTTAATATTGCTTAACTAAAGCTAAAGTAGAAAACTGAAAGGTCTTTCAACAACACTCAAAAAATCCTAAAATATAGGGAGTCCATTGCAAAATGGTATTAATCGAAGTCAGGTTTTTAACTCAACATGTGATCATGAAAACGTGTTTAGTAAATGCTTTAACTGTGAGAATATGTTAAGCGTAGATTAACATGATGAACGTTAAGTAAGAATACAATGATTGTGCACTAATAAAAATGTAAAAAATAAGTGTCACATTTTTCTTCCAAAGAATTTCATAAATTAGGAGACTTCCTAATAGTTTTCTGAGCTTGGCTGCCCAGATCTTCTCAAGATTCAGGAGGGACTAAATAGATTTATTTACCCTCCTAGACCTACCTGGAGTCACCAGCATTGTCCACATTCCTGACCTGACCTTTGACCTGGCTGTGGTGAAGGGCCCCGTTCTAGTCATTCCTCTTTGCAAATCCCAAGGAGCCATGATGATCAACGTCTCTCTGGTCTCCTCTTCCACAGAGTGCTCAACACTGTCCATTTGTCCTTTCAATCTTTAAGGCTACCAAGGGAGCCTTTTAGGTGGTATGGCTCACTGTCAGCAGTTAACAGAAGACATATCAAGTCCTGGAGAAGCAAGGCCTTGCTGTTCCCAATAGCCCACGGAAATAAGCTCCTGGATGCATTCTAACTGAAATGCTGGCTTAAGCAACTTAAAGGCAAAATACTTTTGATAGGTGTGGGACGTAGAAGCACAGAACGATAAAATATCAGAACTGGAAGGACCTTAGAAACCTCTTCCCATAACCACTTCCTTTTAAAGAGGGGGAAAATGAGGCACATGGGCAGTCAATGGGAGAGCCAGAGTAGTGCTTAGATTTCCTGATCCCAATCCAGTGATCTTTCCACAATGACATGCTCTAGAATATGATTCTGAAATGACGTTCACATGAATGAGACATTGACATGAATGTGAACATCCATTGCTTGACATCAAATCAATTTCCGGCAGCTATCAGGTTAATCACTGATTCGAAATCCTACATAGACCATTTATCAGATTTGCCTTTTCTCTCATCCACTACCTGAACTATTTCCATAACATGGTTAGCATTTTCCCAAAGAAATAAGTCTAGATTGTAGATTAATAATACCTTGAGTTTGTGTAGCACATGAGCTCCAAAGAAAGCAACAAGTTTACAAACTTTATCTTAATTAACTCCATAAGTATTTGGTTGCAAATAACTTTTTTTCCTGAGATAAAGTATAAATAGGTGATACTTGAAAATGCTTCAATTGCATAATCTACAAAAATCCATTTCCTTCTCAGTGTTTTTTGATCTGCTATTCATTATACTTTTAAAATCATATTACAAGAAAATCCCTAATCAATGCATAGTTCCAAGTTCCAAATATCTGACATATATGCTAGGCCAGCACAAGCTGTCTGCTCACCCACTGTCACAGTAATGCTTCATTACTGTGACTTTTCTCAAGTTTTAATATTCAGCAGGTTTCTGTGGAGTATTTCAGGAATACCATTAATCATTCTACCACCTAAGAAAAGGAGTTGATGACAGTACAGGGTGTGGACAATAAGTTCAAATGAGGAAAAATGTCATAAATCCCCCAACTCAATGGCTTGCTCATAATTCAAGAGCTATAAAACCATCACTACGCAACGATTACAAGCAAAATGTTTGTGAAATGAATGAATGCTCCTTTTATAGTTTCATTAAAATGCAGAAATAGCTCTTTTCCACAGGTATCCAAAATGCACAGCAAAGCAGAGATGAAAGCCACTTTTTTCTTTGAGATCTTTTAACATTTTACAAAAGTCACATTGCATAGTCTCTGTGTACTTACCTGTTTACTTTTCTATATCAGTTTGTAAATATCTTAAGGGCAGAAACTGTACATCACTCATGGCTCTATCCCAATCGTAACACACTGTTTGGCACTTAGTAGGGACTCAATATATTCATAGGATTAAATGAACACATGAATTAATACTTTAGTAACAGCATTTATCACTCAGGTCTTTTGGATATATATAGAGTTATATATATCTGTATATATATGTACACAATACACATATATATCTGCATATAGACATACAACAGATGTGGACTCTTCATCCTTAGTGCCAGACACCTAGTAGGTACTCAATAAATTATTGATAAGTGAAGATGGAAAAAAAAAAAGGAAGAAAGTAGGATAGAGAAAGAGGAAGACAGTGGTAAGTAATCATGAAAGACCATTTACAGAACAGATTGAAAAAAATGTTCAAGCCAATTTGTGCATTGGTGAATGCAACAAAATCTTAGCAGTCATAGATTTAATTTCCACGTTTTCAGCGACTTGAGAGCAGTCAAAAAGGTCCCTGACAAAAGTAATTTGTAATTGTGCCAAGATTGTGAACAAAACTCATTTACAGTTCAATTTTGTGCACGAGAGGTGGTCATTTGGCTGGTTAGTAAGTTCATGTGAGCATCTAGCTGCCTCACCAAAGCAAAGAGTTCCTCTTTACTTCACACATATACCTGATTGCTGCTGCAGAGACTCCAATAATTGGGCCCGATAGATATATATGAATGATCTTCGACCTCAACTGACCCTAAGGCTACCTTTCTCTAGTAAGCTCCTTCTTCTACACTCTTCAGTTATAGTTATACTGTCTTCAAAACTCCCCCCAGGGACACCCCTTTCCTTATACTTTAAAAAGCCGTCCGTTACGGACTGAATTTTGTGCCCCTTGGAATTCATATGTTGAAACCTTAACCTCAAAATGTGACTGTACCTGGAGATAAGGCCTTTAAAAGGGTGATTAAGTTAAAATGAGGCCGTTTCGGCGGTGGACCCTAATCCAATCTGACTGGTGTCCTTTTAAGAGAAAATTAGGACACATAAGAGATACCAGAAATGTGGGAACACAGAGGAAAGGCCGCATGAGGACAGAGAGAGAAGGCAACCATCTGCAAGCAAAGGAGGGAGGCCTCAGGAGAAACCAAACCTGCCAACACCTCTATCTCAGACTTCAGCCTCCAGAATTGTGAGAAAATAAATTTCTCTTGTTTCAGCCACCCAGTCTCTGGTACTTTTATGGCACCTGGAGCAAACTAATACACTATCACAGAGGAAATCTTATTAGTAAGAGTTAAGAGCATAAACTTTGAAATCAAACAGTTCTGACCTAAGACCTTGGATCTATCTCCACTTAAGCTCAGTTTCCTCATCTGTAAAATGGGGATAATTATATCAACTTCATAGGGCTACTGTGATTATTGTGCTATTGTGATTCCTGTGTGAGTGGATACTTTGCACAGTGCCTGGTACACACTCCACATATACTAAATAGTAGGTATCAAAAACCTACTAGCATCTCGTCCTGTCAAACACCAATCCACACCAATCCTACCACTCCCTAGGACTCTTCATCTATCAGTGTGTCTCCTATGTAATTAATCTCTCCTCTTTTGCTAAATCATTCCTACCAGGAGTCGAACAAATTGTAGAACCTCCCTTGTAGACAGAAAACAAAAAACCTCTCTCCTGCTTTTCCATTCCCCTTTAGGGTCGGCACGTGTATACCTATGTAACAAACCTGCATGTTCTGCACATGTACCCCAGAACTTAAAGTATAATAACAAAAAAAAAAAAAAACCAGATCAATAGATTACTAAGGTTAAAATGGTGGTATGGGAGTTCAATGGGATGAACTACAAAAGGATCTGAGGGGCATGNAAAAAAAAAAAAAGAAAAGAAAGACAGAGGAAAAAAAGAGTTATGCACACATTCTCCTCTCTGTCACTTCCTGTTCCTCCTTCCACTCACTCCAGTTTGGCTCCCACATCCACCACTGCACTGAGTCCATTTCCCACAGTCATCTAGAGCCTTCAGATTGCCAGGCCATTGGGTACTTTCTGATTACCATTTTCCTAGGCCTTTCAGGGCATTCCGTAGAGTCAATCCTTCCCTCCCTCCCTCCTTCTTAAGACTCTCTCCCCTTGGCGTCCCAGACCCCACATTCCCCTGGTCTTCCTCCCTGGAATGTATCCTTCTTCAAGTGCTTTGCCAGTTCCCCCTGTTGCATGATGTCTAAATGTTGGAATTCATCAGAGTTCAGTCCTAGACTCTGTTCCTCTCTCTCGATATTCTCCCCAGAAGCAATCCCATCCACCCACAAGGCTGTCAGGACCTTCTAGGGGCCAGCTGCTCTGAAAGGTCTCTCTCCATCCCAGATGGGTAGCTTTTGTGAATAACAGGCCTCACCAATTCAATTTCTCTACTTGGTAATCTTATAAATATCTCAAAGAAAACATGTCCAACACAGACTCTTAGATCTCCCTTCCCCCAGGAAAGAAACCTATTCCACCATCTGTGTAATCCACCAAGTCACTCAAGCAAAGCATTCTAAAACTCATCCTTGGCAGCCCCTATTCCCCCGTACCTCACTCCTTTAATCCAATTCATCGCTAAGTCCTACTAATCACTAAGTCCTATCACTAAATCCTATCAAATACATCTCCCAAATGTCTTCTGTTCTTTATCCTCACTGTCATTACTCAGCAGCAGCATCTCCTGATCAAGTCTAACAGTCTCCTAACACAGTTCCCAGATTTCTTCTTGCCTTTTTCCACTTCTTTCTCCTCAGAGCAGCCAAAGAGATCTTTTTAAATTACAAATGGCTTCGTACTATCATAAACAGTAACCTCTGCTCAGAGTCCTTCCCGGGCTGCCCACTGTCTTCAGGACAAAATCCCAAATCCTCCTTAGTGTGGTCAAAGTCCCTGCCTATCTTCCAACCTAATGTCATGACACAAGAGCCAGCACTGTTGTGGTTTATTTATTTATTTTATTTTATTTGTTTATTTATTTATTTATTTGAGAGGGAGTCTTGCTTTGTCTCCCTGGCTGGGGTGCCTGATCTCCACTCACTGCAACTTCCATCTCCCAGGCTCATGTGATTCTTCTGCCTCAGTCCCCCAGCAGCTGGGATTACAGGCACTGGCCACCATGCCTGGCTAATTTTGTATTTTTAGTAGAGCCAGGGTTTCACCATGTTGGCCAGGCTGGTCTCAAACTCCTGGCCAAGTGATCCGCACGTCTCAGCCTCTAAAAGTGCTGGGAATACAGGCATGAGACACTACACCTGGCTT
>NW_016107508.1:2779295-2789683 GCF_001604975.1 Cebus imitator | reverse complement strand
AGCAATTCTCCTGCCTCAGCGTCCCGAGTAGCTGGGATTACAGGTGCCCACCACTACACCCAGCTAATTTTTGTATTTTTAGTATTAATGGGGTTTCACCATGTTAGTCAGGCTGGCCTTGAACTCCTTGAACTCCCAAAGTGCTGGGATTACAGGCATGAGCCACCACACAGGGCCAACACATTTTTTTTTTGGCTTGAAAACCTTTATATGTCCTTGTCTCTTTTCGTAGATTGGGACTAACTCCTATTCATACTTTAAAACTCACTTTAAGTGTCCCTTCCTCGTCATGGAGGTCTTTGCAAACTTCCCTGTCTGAAGTGATTCCCTGATCCCCACCTTCATTTCTTTCTCTGCAACACTCTGGAGTTTTCTCCATAGTAGTTAGCACGACTAGTAATGATGTGCTTATTTGGGTGACTGTTGACTGTCTTTTCTAAGTGGACAGTGAGTTTCTTGTTCACCATTGTTTACCCTCCATGCCTACTAAGTACTGAATTTGATGAGCTCCTAGTCAGAATGAAAGGAGACAAAGCAGAAAGGGAAAGAATGGCCTTTTACAGCTGATCAACTTTTTCTCTTTATAAAAATAGCGAAGAAAGCCAGCTGTTAAAACTGTGATGAAAATGAAGAAAAAACAAAAGGGGTCAGTACATACACAAATCTAACCTCTGTTTCATATTTTACTGCCCATTCTATCCCCACCATCTCTTAGAAGCTTTGCTACTTTTTGAGAGAAAAAGCCACAAAAGCAAAAATCAATCATAGACTAAAAAGTACTTTAACAAAATTGGGGTTGTATAAAACATAAGTTTGAAATCTTTCCTCTTTAAGTCTTAAGCATTTTCCTATGTCACTAAATATTTTTAATAGAGATCCATCCCTATTTTTGAAAAATTTACTTAGCTGTGCTCATTATCATAAAAACAAAAAATTCAGGTAAGCAACATGAAGAAGATAAAAATCACCTAAAGGGCCCACTAAGTCAAAACAACTGTAGTTAACATTTTGGCATGTTATTCTTCTAGAAAATTTTCTCTGCATAAATATACATTTACAAAAATGGGATTAAACTGTGTATAGTTTTAGAATCTGTTTTCCTCACTTTCTATGCACTTCTATATCATCATTTTAATGGTTTTATAATTTCCTTTCTGTAACAGAATCATAATTTACTTTACTAATAATCTATTTCTGAGATTTTGGGGTGTTTTTCACTATTCTATTCAATGCTGCAAAGAATATTCTTTTCTATTATTATTTTTATAGAGAGAAAGTCTCAAACTTTGCTCACTATGCTACTCAGGCTGGTCTCAAACACCTGGGCTGAAGGGATCTTCCCACCTCGACTTCCCAAGTGCTAGGATTACAGGAGTGAGCTGCTGTGTGTGACCAGAATATCCTTTTAAATATTCTATGTGCACACATCTTTAATTATTTCCTTAGAATAAATTTTTAGTTATGGAATTGCTGAGTCATACAGAAAACACTCCTTTTTAAAGCTTGGTAAGAATTAAGAAATCGTCCTTCAGAAAGATAGTACCTGTTTACATACCAGCACAGTATATTCATTATTAAGTGTGAATAACATCTCTTGAGTATCCATCATGTACCAGGTGCTCTATATACTTATTTTTAATACTGGCAATAACTTTGCAAGGTGATCACTATTGTTACCATTAAAAGTTGAATAAGCCAAAGGTCAAAAACAGTAAGTGACTTTTCCAAAGGCACAAAGCTAATAAATATAGAACTGATAGTTTTACAGGCTGTAAACCCTCCTTTTCCACCAGACCACATTGTTCTTTAATTACTTTTACTGGTTTAATAATACTCAGTGATACAGATTTAGCATGAAATATGGACACTTCCCCTATTCTGTTGTTCGGAATTTAGGTTATTTCTGATATTTCATTAAATAGTACTCCAGTGAGCAGACAAAATATTAGACTATTTAGAATATTAACTAGTTATTTATTTCTTAGAAAACACAAAACAAAACATGTTTATTTCACTAGTCCTGCCCTCTACTTCTTGAAAAATCAGATGTCTTTCACTCTTCAAGGTCCATCTTAAAAGTTACATCAGCCGAGTGCAGTGGTTCATGCCTGTAATCCCATCACTTTTGGAGGCTGAGGTCAGGAGTTTGAGACCAGCCTGGACATGATAAAACGCTGTCTCTACTAAAAATACAAAAGTTAGCCAGGTGTGGTGGCACACACCTGTAATCCCAGCTACTCGGGAGGCTGGAGCAGAATTGCTTGAACCTAGGAGGCAGAGGTTGCACCACTGCACTGCAGCCTGGAACGACGCCTTCTAATTGACTCTAAACATTATCAATACCTCCCTTTTCTGGCTACCCAGAACATGGTTATCTGCTTCCAAAATTTTTGCACTTTATTATATAAATATTTCACTGATTATAAGCTATTCTAGATGGTTCCAAATTAGTTTCATGTTTGCAAATCTAGTTTCCCTAACAACACTTTAAGATCCTTGGAGACAAATTCATCTTATACTTCATTTGTACACCCTTGGGACTTGTCACAATGCTAGGTACATAGCAGATGGTCAACAGCAGCACAGTGACTGACATGAATTGAAAGTTAAAATGTCAATTATCTGTAGTCCTATTGATATTCCCTAAATAACTTGTTTAAAATTCTAATATCATTTACACAAATAAGTAATTTCAAGATGAAATCTGCTTGTATAACATACAAATAATGCAGTACTCTTTTTCATCATTTATTTCCTTCCATCTCTCATTCCAATGGAACCCCCCAACATTTTATAGGTTCTTCATTATCATTTGCAGTACTCATTTTTTTCCTGAAAATTGGCTACTCCAACTTTATTTTTAATTACTTGGACCCCAAACATGTTGAGTCATGGTGTTATCACAATGCCCTGCAGAGATCCCTGGGAGGCAATGTGAGTTCCCACCTGCAGCTATGTGTGACTTCAAGCAAATCATTTAATATGTATGAGCCTCAGGAGTTCTTATTTGTTTGTTCTGTTCTGTTTTTGCTAAATGAGAAATTAAAGTAACATTTTCCCCACATTCTTTGGCAGTGCTAGTTATTAAAATTGTAGATTTGATAGTATTTGTCCTAATTCCATCTTAATTTTTTATTGGTTTCTTCTTGCACAACATAAAGCCTAAGACTTTATAGATGATTTTCTGTCATTGCTCCCTTTTAAGCCATTCATCTTCTTTTCATTCTAAACTGTCATTAAGAAATGACAGACATAAATAAAGAGGATTTAGACATATTTCACAAATGTACATTGCTATAACTATTCACCACAATGGTTTAAGTAAAAATTATGCCTGATACCTTTTTAATTTTTTCTCTTGATTAGTGGATCAATAAGGAAACAGACATCTTCCTCAATTACCTGCCACTTCATATCTGTCTTTACTCACTATTTTTGTGTCTTTCATGTCAACTAGATTCTACTTATCGGCACTATTGGTTCCATCTAGAAATCAGCTCAAGGGTCTACTCTCTTCTCCGTCCACGTTGACATCGCCTTAATTCAAGCTTGTATAATCTTTTTCCGAGATTAATTGCTATGATGTCCAGACTGATTCCCTTTTGATCCTTTTTGCACATGACATCCAGTATGATCTTTCTCAAATTCAAATCTTCCTCATTTTCTGCTGGTTGAAATCCAAACAATTAACTTAGCATATCAAGCCCTGCATGAAGAGCTCCCTGCCCACCTGTCGGGTTTCACCTTCTGCCTCTTTTCCTATGACACACTTCAGTCATACTGACTTGCAAAACTCTAACTCATGACGCTGTTATCCTTCCATAGTTCTAGACACATTCTCTACTACAGGAATGCAATCCACACTTCTTTGCCTGGCTAACTCCTAAAAATTCTTTAAAGCTCAGCTATACCCATTTCCCCTGTAGATAATTAACCTTCCCTACAAACTGCATTACATGCATCTCCTCAATACATTCATAGCACACAAGACTTCCCTCTGTCATGGATGGCATTTATCAACACAGGCTACAATTATTAACTCAATGGCTGTCTCCTCCACTAGGCTATCAGAACCTTGAGATCAGAAATGGTCTCTCTAATTTTAGTATACCCAGCATTTAATAAGTGTCTGGTCCTAAATGTTTGTTGAATGACTGAATGAAGAAATGAACAAATGAGTGAATGAAAGAATGAATTGCCACATGACTCTTGGTACAACGGAACAGTTTAGAATTTATTTTCCTTTCATGGGCTAGTTTTGATTCTTGGATATAACACTAAAGTTTCCACTACCTCCTCTTCCTATTACTCATAGGAAGAACAATTTGCACCACAAGAACTACTTGTACCACTTTCCTCCAGAATCCCCCAATTCCACCACCATCCATTTTGGGGTATGGAGCTGGTCTGGCTGAAAGCTTGAGAGTGGAATAAGGATGGGATTATATCTTCAACGATGGAGTGAGATCAAAGAATATCCATTCCAAGAGTCAGAAGAGCAGACAGACAGCCCCACTCTAAGGAACTAACTGTGAGAAACCATGCATGGCCTCATGGTTATAGGATGATATGTGCCCCACTCTCACCCTGACCATCTCAGAGAACACTCAGAGCAGAAGCATATAAATATTTTTCATTCTCTGAGTCAGTCTTGACTAAGATTAGAGCTATGTACCTCTAGGTGCAGGAAAGTGAAACACCCTTCATAGAGGCACATACCTAAGGACCTTTTGGGAAAAATAATCTTAGGAGGAGTGGTAGAAAAAATACAGGGCTTGGCATAGCTAACATTGGCCCTATTCTATTCAGAATGAGTTAGATTCCCTTCCTCTGTTGGATTAGAACCACAGAGAAGAGGCCCTGAGGGTGGAAGGTGTCCAGGCTACCCATTGGCAAACACTCGTCATCTACCTTCAATAGTCACCATCTGTCCCCTTCCACTCTTTCTTTTTATTCTTGAGTATTTAAAGTATATCCTATTCATCACATTATTTAACTTATCAATATTTTCATATAATCTCTCACTAATAAAAACACTAACAACATAATCACATACTATTATCATACTCAATAACATTAATAAATAAATCCTTTACTATCAGGAGCCAAACAAGATTTGAGGGGTATTTTCCAAATTCCATAAGCTCCCCTCCCTCATTCCCGGATAAGCAACTATCACCTGCACTCACCAGGCTCCTTAGGAAAACCACACAAACACTGAGAATATGGGCCTTGGGGTTTCTTAGTTTCCATCTCTAGCCACATATTCCAGCTTTTCCAAGCCTTTCATCATTCACTTCATCACACATCTGTAATTTTCTGCAGCTCCTACAAGAGTCACCTCAACCTCTTCCTTGCCTCATCTCAACAATTAGAGCTTTACACACACACACACACACACACACACACACACACACGCAAAAGCAATCCGTTTTACTGATGGGAAAAACAAAATAAAACAGAGGCACCAAGAATCCAAATCCAGGGGTTATTTGAATTCCAGCTCTTCTATTTACTAGGAGAACATGGATAAAGTCATGCACTTCTCTGAGTCTCAATTTCCTAATCTATAAAATGAGGGTAATCATATCCATCTCACAGAGTTGCCATAAGAACTTTAAAATATTGCATATATAAACTACCTAGCACAATGACTGGCACCTAGTAGATAATAAATTACTACTATAATTAACCACCGCAGGTGAGTTTCTCTTCTTCCCCTTTCCCAGTCCCATACTCTGTCCCTTAAAATGGTGTAACCTGTGGAATAAAGAAGATGTAAAACATACCAGTGATCTTGTGTCATCAATAAAATCAAGCATAGCCCCCTACACACACACATAGACATGTGTGCATGCGCATGAGCGCACACACACACTCTACACCTGCATGTGGCACTAAAATGTAGTTCTATATTCAGAGACTCATCTTGTAAAGAATAAAAGACAACCACAGCTAATAAAAACGGTATATTCAGAAATGGAGATGTGGGGAGAACAAAGCAACAGTGCACTGTTTGGCAGTTGTAGCAGACAAGCAGAGTTCTTTGTAAATCCTTGATCAAAGAACGATCCCCTCCTTTGAGGAAGGTCATCTTCTTTAACGGAAAGCAAAACCTCATAAAAGACACAAATGAAGAGTTGTGAAAGAGGATACACAAGTAGACAGGCTGAACAGTTCAAAGGATGTCAGATGTCACAAACGGCATTGTTAAGCTCTTCCAAATATTTGCATACTTACATACATAGTCTTCAGCCAGTTTTGGTTCCAGGCAGTAAATGTTACCTGGCACTTTCAGCAGACAGGGGAAGTCAGCAAAGAACATTCCTGTTCTTTGGTAAGTGACTCCAACACTATCATCCTCATTATCGTCAACATCATCACCATCATCCATTACATTTGTACAGCTATTTACATTTTTCAAAGTACTCCACATACAGTATTCAATTAAATTTTTTAGCATTTAACATGTAAAAAGCAAAGTGTCCAGCCTAGGGAATTTTAGACATTAGCAACAAGGTAAGCAGCATATTGAAAGTAAAGGTATCAGTGATCTTATTCATTCATCAGATATTGATTAATGAGGCACTTTGGTATATCAACACAAATAAGACAAATTCCTCACCTCTAGAAGGTCACAATAATCACAATAATGATTCTAAATTCTGAGTGTTTACTATATGCTGGTAAACATAAAAATAATAGTTGTATTGCTATTATTCCCACATTACCAATGAAACAACTGAGGCTGAGAGAGGTTAAGTAACCTGCCCAAGATCACGTAGTGGTAAATGATAGAGCCATTTTCTGATATGTCATCTATAAAGAGAAACACTTGAGCTAGCTGTGACCCCCCACTATACATTTTAGCACACTAATTATGTATATACGCACACACACACACACACACACACACACCCCTCTATACACACATACATAAAATCATCTAGTTAGCTTTCATATATGAATTAGTAAGACCTAACACCTGTCAATTGAAAAAAGTCTAAGCCAGATATGATGGCGCATGCCTGTAATCCCAGCACTTTGGGAGGCTGAGGTAGGAGGATTGCTTGAGCTCAGGAGTTCAAGACCAGCCTTGGCAACATAGTGAGACCCCATCTCAACAAAGAAAATGCTTTAACAGCCAAATGTGGTGATGGTACCTGTAGTCCCAGCTACTTGGGAGACTGAGGTGGGAGGGTGGCTTGAGCCCAGCAGATTGAGACTGTGAGCCATGATGGCACCACTGCACCCAGCTTGGGTGACAAAGTGAGACTGTGACTCAAAAAAAAAAAAAAAAAGATTTAAAAAGTCTAAACATGGAAATGCTTCAAGTGTTCCAGAGACGGGACATCTGCAATAAATAAAAATAAAAGGAAAACAACAATTTATTCCCCTCAAACCATCAATTCCTCCTCAAAAAAGGGGGTTTCTTTTCCAGTTTCTATTGCACTATTGGTCAAGAGAGCTTATATTAGAAACTTTGGAAGTCAGATTCATTTCACAGTGTGATGAAGAAATTGATACAGGCAGTCAATTTTCTTCAAGTTGAATGTTGGATACATAATAATTTGAAATAGAATGTGGAAATCTATTCTATTTTGATGCAACTGGGTTGGGTTATAAACACTTACTTTTCAAAGTTTACTGAGCAGCTTCCTCAGATCAAGATTTTGAAATTAGAGAATCTGAATCCAAAGTTAAAGTACTTCCTACCCCATTGAAAGACTAACTGACGAGCTTGGACTTTCTAAATGACAAGATAAGAAACCTAATTATTGTGCTTATTGTACTCAAAACTGCAAGGGGAGGAGAGAAACAAGAGCATTACTATCTTTTCAAGAAAGCATAAATTTACACATATGGATTCAGCAAATGAAAATTAGAAAATTATTTAATCTCTCATTACTACACTGAGCTCTCTATTTAAAAAATCATAGACTTTTGAATAACTGAGGAATTATTTGGTGAAAATTAAATAATTTCAGGGATATACAAAGGCTGATGAGTATGAATCATTCTTTAAGTTTCTACCACTAAGTGCAATTCTCAAGACATATCTCTAATTGTCAACCATCTATCCAATCTATGTGGCTCAACCTCAAAACAAAATGATTGCACTGAAAATAAATTCTACTCCCTAAGAAGACACAGATAACCCAGAATTGCCTAAAAAAGAAGATGCATCATAGCCAGCACTGTCCTTAAATGTCTTGCTATGTAGAAAACCTCTGGTAAATATTTGGGATCCTACTTCCATGTGGAAGCACAATTCTCTTCCATGACAGTGCTAAAATTCAAGTTGCCATTCATGATCAACCTGTACTGAAAATTCAGATGTACTTTGATTCAGAACATACTATACAATTCAGAAGAATAATTCAGCCCATCACACAGCAAACTTTTCTTTAGCTTGAAAAAATTGAACAATTAAATATAAAATTATAATTCTCTGAAGACTGTTTTTAAGACTCTTAAAGCTATAACAGTATTTTTATAGTGTTCCCCATGCGCCAGGCACTGTATTCTAAGCACTTTATCCTTTTAACTGTCTAAGCCTCACAAGTCTATGAGGTAAGTGCTATTTTATTTCCCTGCTCTTATTTTTTACAGATGAGAAAAACTGAGAAAGATGTTATCAATTTTAAAAATTCGGCCAGGCATGGTGGCTCGCACCTGTAACCCCAGCACTTTGGGAGGCCAAGGCGGGCAGATCACGAAGTCAAGAGATTGAGGCCATCCTGGCCAACATGGTGAAATCCCATCTCTATTAAAAATACAAAAATTGGCTGAGCATGGTGGCGGGCACCTGTAATCCCAGCAGTGTACTTGGGAGGCTGAGGCAGTAGAATCACTTGAACCCGGAGGCAGAGGTTGCAGTGAGCTGAGATCACACCACTGCACTTCAGCCTGGCAATAGAGCAAGACTCCATCTCAAAAAATCATAATAAAAATAGCTGGGCAAGGTGGTGAGTACCTGTAATCCCAGTTAATCTGGAGGCTGAGGAAAGAGAATCGCTTGAATCTGGGAGGTGGAGGTTGCAGTGAGCTGAGATCACACCACTGCACTTCAGCCTGGGGGACAAGAGTGAAACTATGTCTCAAAAAAAAAAAATTTATGTAGTCCATGTATAATCTGTTCTTTCATACATTCAGTACATGTTCATTGTAGTTAACTATGTGCCAGTTGCTGGGGATGTAACAGTGTACAAGAAAGCCACAGTCCTTGGTGTCATACAGCATATGAGAAAGTGTAAAAAATGAACAAAAAGACAGTAAATATTTTTTAAAGATCTATAAAGATATTACAAGAGGCTAAAATACAGACTAAAGAAGTGGTTGGGGAATGCCTTCTTGACATAGGATGGGCCGGGAAGGCCTTTCAGAAGAGATAATATTTAAGTAAGGCATGAAGGTTGAGAAGATGCTGGGCATGGAAAAGTAAGGAACGGTTCTGGTTAAGTACTGCAAAGTGAAGACAATCATCTAAAGCATACACACCAAAAATGTCACCAAACAACAGTAAAAGGGTTTTTCAAAGACAAGAAGAAAAGGAGACAAGGCAAAAAACACAAAGCAACATAATTTTTGGCAGCTTGAAAGCCAATAGACAAATGGCCGTTGACTTGGCAGACCAGAGCAAGTCAAATCCCAGGCCAGCAGCAGTGCTAAGAACCAACTGATTTTAAAGCCAAGAACCAACTAATGTACATCTCAGCCTTCTCAAAAGGCACAGAAATGGCAGTAACAGACAGCTTTGGAACGAGAGGTGAGGAGCAGAAGGGGGAGCTAAAAAGGAGGAGATTGGCTGAAAACTGTTTAAGAGCAATTAGAACCCTAAATTTTCTCCCCCACTCCACATGCCTAAGAGAGCACCTCTTCTCACCTCGGCATATCTGAAGTTTATTGCCGAGAGAGAAAGACATCAGAGGGTGTCCGGAATGGCAGAGAAAGACATCAGAGGGTGTCCGGAATGGCAGAGACCAAACAGAATGGAGAGCCAGGATAATCTACCTAACCAAGGGGATTTGCTGACTATCTGAAGTGTAAATTCTAAGTGCAGAGCTGACCAACCCCTTCCCTCCAACTTCTGGCAGCTAGATCCTTACCCTTCAGACTGGAGACTGGAAGCCTCTTTTTTTCTCTTTCCTTCTATGAATCTGACTAGTCAAAGAGGAAAGGTCTAAAGACAGTGACACCAGGAGTGTCCCTGGCAAATGGCCCTCTAACTGCTCAGGTCAGCTACTTAGTTCCACCCTTAATCATGAGTAGGCTGGGAAGGATGGCCAACCACCTAAAGAAAGCCTCTAACTGTAAGAAAGACCAGAAGGAGCAGACAATCAACTTGGAGAGAAAGAGCCTGTAGGGAAGAAGAAAGCCTTGTCTTA
>NW_016107508.1:2760306-2779263 GCF_001604975.1 Cebus imitator | reverse complement strand
ATCAGAAAGATAAGATATTCTACCTATGAATGAATAGTGTTGTGCTATTAGAAAAACAACATACAGAGGAGAAAAAAGTTTTTGTAAATTAAAAACGTAATCCCAGGAATAATCAATAGAAGGTTTAGAAAATACAATTGAAGAAATTTCCCCGAAGTACAGCAAAAGACAAAGACAAAATAAAAGAGAAATGACAAATCCAGGATATACAATATCAGAATATAGGGAGTTTCAGAAAAAGGCAATAGCAAAACCGAAAGAGTTAAAACTATTAACAAAATTAGTTAAGAACTTTTTAGATAATGGCAGATTAAAAGAGCCCACCACAATGAGTAAAAATAGACACACAGCAATGCATACTGTCAGGAAATGTCAGGATCTTGGGACAAAGAAAAGACTCTACATACTACTAGAGATTTTTAAATTTTTTATATTACTTAGGAAAGATCAAGAATCAAAATGCCTTTGAACTTCTCCAAAGCAACACTGGAAACAAGGTAACAATGAAGCAGTGCCTTCAAAACCCTGAAAAACAATGTTCCCAAAGTAGAATGCTACATTCAGGCAAACTACAAATCAAAAATAAAGGCATAAACATTCATAGATGTATCCTTTCTCCTAGGAGAAGGAACAACCAGTTGTGTATCAGGCAAGGAGGGCAATCAGTCAAGGTCAGAGCAATGTGGTTCGAGAGACAAATTGCTGAAAGTTGCCATCACCAAGAACCCCAGACCGTGCTTTTAACCCAAGGCACAATGCCTCGGCAAGTGTGGCCCAGATATTTGTTCTTGAGCCAATAAAGTCCCTACTCTCCTCAAACAGCCAAGGACACTCATTTTACTCTCGCAGAAGGTTCCTGCTTTGACCTACTTCTAACAGCTAGAGGCAGGTCATGTTGAACTTAAGCAGAAAACATAGAGTAACCCACTCCCTGACCACATTAATCAGCTTAAATATGCTAAAAGAGGAGGATTCTGGAAAGAGGACAGAGGCATGGTTTTTGAGTCAACCTAGGGCCCCCTGTTAAAAATAGACAGATCAATGAGGATAATAAAACCAAAGACCCACTGACAATCTCTACAACGAAACGGGAAGACAAGGTATCACTGTGACTAAATATGAAAGGATGGGGACAAACTGCTGATAGCTGCACACCCATGTGGTGTCAGCATCCATGCAGGAAGACACCAAAGGAAGGCAGTTGGGTCTCTGATGGTCTTCAGAACAGAACTCTCAAGTCATCAACAGGTACTCACTGGAAACTGTGGGGCCCAGTCTGAAAACAGGAGTCAAAGCAAGGAGGGAGTTCTTCAGGTGATAAGATCTGAAAGTGATGGAGCAGAATCTAAAAACGAACAAACCAAAAACTACTTTTCTGAAGCAAGTGAGGGAATCCAACAAGGGAAAAAACCCTAAACTCTGAATCCCCAAACTCTGAATATCCACATCTCTAACTGACCCCTGAATCACACAAGTGCAAAATAGACTCAAATCAGCCCAGCTAAAGATAAAAGATCTGAACAAAGTAAGGAACTACTGCATGGGAACAGAGTTTGGAATTAAATCCCAGCCAGGAAAATGAACCATAAAACAAAGGAAACAACATTCAGCAGTGGGAAATAACAGATACCAAAGTCTCCAAAATTTGATATTCATTATATCCAGGATGCAACTCAAAATTACCCAGCATAAGAAGAACCAAGAAAAATAAACACATTCCCACAAGAAAAGTTCATATATTCTAATCCTGAAAGGAAAAAGATGCTAGAACTAACAGACAAGGATTTTAATAAACTGCTAAAACTATCCTCAATTACATAAAACAAAACTTGTTTTCAATGTAGGAAGCTGTCATCAGAGAAATGGGAAGCCTCAGCAGAAACAGGAAAATCATAAAAGAAGAACAAGATGGAAATTCTAGAACTGAAAAACATATCAGAAATTTAAAAAAATTAACTGAATGAGCTTACAGCCATTGGACATGGACATGACAGAGGAAAGAATATGTGAACTTGAAAACAGACCAACAGAAAGTATCCAAGGTGAAGAACAGAGGAGAGGAGAGAAAAGATTGAAGAAAAAAAAAAAAATGAACTGAGCCTCAGAGATCGGTTAGGTAGTATCAAACAGTAAGAAGTACATATGTGTGATAGGATGACAAAAAGGAGAGGACAAAAAAGACTGGGGCAGAGAAAATATTTGAGAAATAATGGCCAAAGATTCCTCAGATTTAAGTTTTCAGACATGAAATGACAAACACCAAGCAGAATGAACACCCAGAAGCCCATGCCAATAGAAGCCCATGTGACACTCAGACTGTTAAAAGCCAAAGATAAAGAGCACATCTTAAAACAAGCAAGAGAAAAAAACAACAATTTACATACATTTTATGAATATATGACAATTAATGGCTGAATTCACCTCTGAAACCAAGAAGGTCAGAGGGGATAACATATTTAAAGTACTCAAAGGAAAAAAACTGTCAAAGCAAAATCCTATATTTAGCAAAAATCTTATTCAAGAATAAAAGAAAAATAAAGACTTTTTCAGACAAAAGAAATATAAAACATTTGGTCACAAGTAGCGCGACAGTACAAATTTTATGCTAAGGAAAGTTTTTCAGGTGGAAGAGAAATAAATTTCAGACAGAAACTTGAGTCCTCAAAAAAACAAACAGCAACAACAACAACAACAACAAAAAAGAACACCAGAAATGGTAAATATCTTGGTAAATGTAAAAGACTATACTTAATTTTTTTGTTGTTAATTTCTTTATTAACCATGTAACTTTAAAATTAAAGTTATAGAATTGTCTTGTGGGGTTTATAGCATATGTAGATGTATTACATAAAACAGTATAAACTAAAGAGGGATATGGGCCCATAAAGTTGCAAGATTTCTATATTTTAAATAAAGTAGTACATTATTAACTGTGAAAAATTAAGGGCATACATAATAATTGCTCAGTCAACCATTAGTTTTAAAATGTAAAAAAGAATACTTAAAAAGACAGTAGGAAAACTTCAAAAGGTGAAAGGAAATGGATGAGAAACATAAGCCAGATAAACAGTATATGAAAGTAGTCTGGAGTAGCAATATTAATATCAGATAAAATAGATTTCAAAGCAAAATATATTAACGGGAATAAAAAAGACATTTCATAAAAATAAAAGGGATATTCAACAAGAAAACATGTCATCAATGTATATGAACCCAATAACAGAGCTTCTAAACACATGAAGCAAAAATGACAGATTTAAAGGGAAAAAGGAATTCCTTAATCTAAAGACTGCAATATGCTTTTATCAGCAACTGTTAGAAAAACTAGACAAAAATCAGCAAATGCATGGAAGACTTCAACACATCACCCAACAATTGCAGAATACATTTATTTTCAATTGGCACATAGAGTGTTTACCAATATAGACTATTTGAGGCCATAAAGCAAGTCTTAATAAATGTCAAAAGATTGAAAGCACACAGAATATATTCTCTAACAAAAATAGAATTAAGTTAGAAATCAAAAATAAGGTAACCAGGAAAATCCCAAATATTTGAAAATAAAACAACATATTTCTAGGCTGGGTGTGGTGGCTGACACCTGTAATCCCAGCACTTTGGGAGACCAAGGCAGGTAGGTCACTTGAGGTCAGGAGTTTAAGACAGACTGGCCAATGTGGTGAAACCCCGTCTCTACTAAAAATGAAAATTAGCCAGGCATGGTGGCACATGTCTGTAATCCCAGCTACTCGGGAGGCTGAGGCAGGAGAATCACTTGAACCTGGGAGGTGGAGGCTTCAGTAAGCTGAGATCAGGCCACTGCACTCCAGCCTGGGCAATAGAGCAAAACTCCATCCAAAACAAACACACACACACACACACACACACACACACACACACACACACACACTTCTTTTTTTAAATTGTACTTTAGGTTCTGGGGTATGTGTGCAGATCATGCAGGATTGTTGCATAGGTACATACATGGCAATGTGGTTTGTTGCCTCCATCCCCCTATCACCTATAGCTGGCATTTCTCCCCATGTTATCCCTCCCCAACCTCCCCATACCCCTGCTGTGCCTCCCCTGGACCCCCCAACAGACCCCAATGTGTGATGCTCCCTGTGTCCATGTGTTCTCATTGTTCAACACCCGCCTATGAGTGAGAACACACGGTGTTTGATTTTCTGTTCTTGTGTCAGTTTGCTGAGAATGATGGTTTCCAGATTTATCCATGTCCCTACAAAGGACACAAAGTCATCGCTTTTTATGGCTGCATAGTATTCCATGGTGTATATGTGCCACATTTTACTTGTCTGGTCTATCATCAATGGGCATTTGGGTTGGTTCCAGGTCTCTGCTATTGTAAACAGTGCCACAATGAACATATGTGTGCATGTGTCTTTATAACAGAATGATTTATAATCCTTTGGATATATACCCAGTAATGGGATTGCTGGGTCAAATGGAATTTCTATTTCTAGGTCCGTGAGAAATTGCCACACTGTCTTCCACAATAGTTGAACTAATTTACACTCCCCACAGTGTACAAGTGTTCCTATTTCTCCACATCCTCTCCAGAATCTGTTGTCTCCAGATTTTTGAGACTGTTACGATTTCCATTCTTTTGCATTTGCTGAGGAGTGATTTACTTCCAATTATGTGCTTAATTTTGGAGTAAGTGCAACATGGTGCTGAGAAGAATGTATATTCTGTGGATTTGGGGTGGAGATTTCTGTAGATGTCTATTAGGTCTTCTTGGTCCAGATCTGCATTCAAGTCCTGAATATCCTTGTTAATTTTCTGTCTCGTTGATTTGTCTAATGGGTGCATATATATTTAGGATCGTTAGCTCTTCTTGTTGCATTGATCCTTTTACCATTACATAATGTCCTACTTTGTCTCTTTTGACCTTTGTTGGTTTAAAGTCTATTTTATCAGAGACTAGGATTGCAACTCCTGCTTTTTTCTGCCCTCCATTTGCTTGATAAATCTTCTTCCATCCCTTTATTTTGAGCCTATGTGTGTCCTTGCACACGAAATGGGTTTCCTGATTACAGCACACCAATGGGTCTTGACTTTTTATGCAATTTGTCAGTTGGTGTGTTTTGATTGAGGCATTTAGCCCATTTACATTTAGGGTTAATATTGTTATGTGTGAATTTGATCCTGCCATTTTGATGCTAGCTGGATGTTTTGCCCATTAGTTGATGCATTTTCTTCATTGTGTCAATGGTGTTTACCATTTGGTACACTTTTGGAGTGACTGTTACTGGTTGTTCCTTTCCTTGTTTAGTGCTTCTTTCAGGAGCTCTTGTAAAGCAGGCCTGGTGGTGATGAAATCTCTGAGTAATTGCTTGTCCATACAGGATTTTATTTCTCTTTCACTTATGAAGCTTAGTTTGGCTGGGTATGAAATTCTAGGTTGAAAGTTCTTTTCTTTAAGGGTATTGAATATTGGCCCCCACTCTTCTGGCTTATAGGGTTTCTGCCGAGAGATCTGCTGTGAGTCTGATGGGCTTCCCTTTGTGGGTAACCCGACCTTTCTCTCTGGCTGCCCTTGGCATTTTTTCCTTCATTTTAACCCTGGTGAATCTGACGATTATGTGCCTTGGGGTTGCTCTTCTTGAGGAATATCTTTATGGTGTTCTCTGTATTTCCTGTACTTGAATGGCGGCCTGCCTTGCTTGGCTGGGGAAGTTCTCCTGGATAATATCCTGAAGAGTGTTTTCCAGCTTGGATTCATTCTCTTTGTCACATTCAGGTATACCTATCAAATGTAAATTAGGTCTTTTTACATAATCCCATATTTCTTGGAGGCTTCACTCATTTCTTTTCACTTTTTTTTTCCCTCTAATCTTGCCTTCTCATTTTATTTCATTGAGTTGATCTTCAGTCTCTGATATTCTTTCTTCTGCTTGGTCGATTCGGCTATTGAAACTTGTGTATGCTTCACGAACTTCTCGTGCTGTTTTTCAGCTCCTTCAAGTCATTTATATTCTTCTCTAAGCTGTTTATTCTAGTAACCATTTTATCTAACCTTTTTTCAAGGTTCTTAGTTTCTTTGCATTGGGTTAGCACATGCTCTTTTAGCTCTGAGAAGTTTGTTATTACCCACCTTCTGAAGCCTGTTTCTGTTAGTTCATCAGATTCATTCTCCATCCAGCTTTGTTCCCTAGTTAGTGAGGAGTTGTGATCCCTTGGAAGAGGAGAGGCGTTCTGGCTTTTGGTGTTTTCATCCTTTTTCCACTGGTTTCTTCCCATCTCCTTGGCTTTGTCTACCTGTGGTCTTTGTAGTTGGTGACTTTCAGATGGGGTCTCTGAGTGGACATCCTTTTTGTTGATGTTGAAGCTACTTCTTTCTGTTTCTTAGTTTTCTTTCTAACAGTCAGGACTCCCTGCTACAGGACTGCTGGAGGTCCACTCCAGACCCTGTTTGCCTGGGGATTACCCATGGGGGCTGCAGAACAATAAGGGTTACTGCCGGTTTCTTCTTCTGTTATCTTCATCCCAGAAGGGTACCTGCCAAATGTCAGCCTGAGCTCTCCTTTATGAGGTGTCTCTTTGGGCATATGTGGTCGGGGAGCTGCTTGAGGAGACAGTCTGTCCCTTATAGGAGCTCAAGTGCTGTGCTGGGAGCACCATTATTCCATGCAGAGCTGCTGGGCAGGTGCGTTTAAGTCTGCTGCAGTGGAACTCACAACCGCCTCTTTTCTCAGGTGCTCTGTCCTAGGAAGGTCGGGCTTTATTTATAAGTTCCCGACATGCTGCTGCCTTTTTTTCATAGATTCTGTGCCCCACTTAGAGATAGTCTAGTCATGGAGATAGAATGCCAGCAGAGGCGTTGCTGAGCTGTGGCAGGCTCTGCCCAGCTGCTGTGTGAACTTCCTTGAGGCACTTAGGAATGGCAGACTGCCTTGGTATTGGCGGACTGCCTCAGTAGCAGTGGACGCCCTTCCCCCCACCAAGCTGGACTGTCCTGGGTCCAGGGGCGCTTGCTACAAAACTCTCAATCCAGAGCATTTCAGATCACTTGTTTTGTGGGGGTGGCACCCACTGAGCAAGTTCACCTGGCTCCCTGTCTCAGCCCCCTCCCTTTCAATTGAATGGGCGGCTCTGTCTCCCAGGCATTACAGGTGCTAGTTGAAACAGCCACCCAGATTTGTGTGAGTTTCTGTGTGCCAACCCGTGGCACTGGCTGAAGCAGCCATGCTGGAAACTCGTGGCACTTGGAATCTCTTGGTCTGTGGGCAGCGAAAACTCATTTGGAAATGCAGTGATAACTCACCCTCTGCATTGTTCTTGCTGGGAACTGCACTCCAGAGGTGTTCCTATTCAGCTATCTTGGATCCTCCCCCTACTTCTAAAGAAACTTTGGGTCAAGAAAAGTATTGCAAGATAAATTAGAGAATATTTTGAACTGAAAAATGAAAATGCAACACTTGTAGAATGCACTTAAAGCAGGGCTTACAAATAAATGTATGGCTTTCAAGTGCCTATATTAGAAAAAAAGAGATTTCAAATTAATAATATAGTTTTCACTTGCAGAAACTAGAAAAAGAAGACCTAACTAAAACTGAAACAAACCAAAGGAAGGAAATGGTATAAATACGTACAAAAATTAATAAAATAGGAAACAGAGAAACAACAGAGAAAATCATTGAAACCAAAAGTTGGTTGATCAATAAAACTTATAAACCTCTAACCAGACAGGTGAAGAAAAAGAGACATAAATTGCGAATATCAGAAATAAAAAAGGAACATAGCAACAAATTCCATAGATATAAACAGAATTATAAGCGATTATTACAAATAACTTTATACCAATAAATGACAACTAGACAAATTTGTCCAATGGACAACATAGACAAATTCCTTAAAAGACACAAATAGCCATAACTGACATAAGAAGAATTTAAAGCAAACAAAAATGGTGAACAGCTCTTTATCACTTGAAGAAACTGAATTTAAAATTTGAAACCTTCCCACAAAAAAAGAACCCCCAGGCTCTGATAGCTTTGATGGTGCATTTATTTTTAAAAATCAAGGAATCATTATCAATTCTACACAAACCCTTTCAGAAAATATAGAAAAGGAAACACTTCCCAACTCATTTTATGAAGCCAATTTTATCCTGATTTCAAAACCAGACAAAGATATCACAAGAAAAGAAAACTACAGACCAATATATCTCAAGAAAACACAGATACAAAACTCCCTAACAAAATATTAGAAAACTGAATCCAACAATATTTTTAAAAGATATACATTATGACCAAATAGGATTTAATTCAGGAACAAAGGAATGCAAGGTTGGTCTAATATTCCAAAAGGCTCAAAGCTTTCTATCTAAGGTCAAGAACAAGACAAGAACACTCACTCACATCACTTTTATTTAGCATTGTTCTGAAGGTCTTAGCCAGTGCAATAGGCAATAAAAAGAACTAAAAGGCATACAGATTGGAAAGGTAAATGTAAAACTATCTTTATTCACAAATAGCATGACAATGCATGTTGAAAACCTTAAATTATATATTTTTTTTATTGTTTTTTAAAACTACTCATCAAATATGTGAGTGTGGCCGGGGTACAGGATGTAAGACCAACATGAAAAAGCTATTGTATTTATCTATACTAACAACAAATAATTATAAAATAAAACTTGAAAAAAAAATCCACGCACAAAAATACTTAGGAATAAATTTAATGAAAGATGTGATAACTGCCAAATATTGCAAAAGAGAATTAAACAAGACATAAATAAGTTTAGATATATGTCATTCCAAGGATTGGAAGACTCAATGTTGTTAAGAAAGTAAATCTCTCCAAATGGATCTATAGACCAAAATCCAAATAAGCTTCCTCTGAAGCAAATTACAAGTTGATTTTAAAATTTACTTGGAAAGCGAAGAACTTAAAATAGCTGAAACAATTTTTAAAAATAAGAAGAAAGTTGGAAGACTGATAGTACTAAAGATCATATGCCATCGACATAAGGATAGACGAATAAACAAAATGGAGTCCAGAAACAGCCCCACCACGTATGTGGGTGATTGACTGTTAACAAAGGCACTGAAATAACCTAATAGAGATAAGATACAACTGGATATTTTACATGGAAATAATGAACCTCAAACTTTACCTCACATTATACATAAAAATTAACTCAAAAATGTTTATAAACCTAAATGTTAGAGATAAAACCATTAAACTTCTAGAAAAAAATACTGAAGAAAATCTTTGTGACATGGCTTTAGGCAAAGATTCCTTAAACAAGATACCAAAAGTGCAAAAGATAAAAGAAAATAATTGAAAATCAGCTTTATAATTTAAAAGCCTTGTTTCTCAAAAGTCATTGCTAAGAAAACACAAAGGTACGCCACAGATTGGAAGCAAAATGTTTCAAAACAACAAACTTGTATTCAGAATATATACAGAATTCTTGCAACTCAATAAGACAAAAAAAAAATAAATAAATAAAAATAGACCAAAGATTGGGACAGACATTTCCTAAAAGAAGATATAAAAATAGTGAATAAGCACATAAAAAGATTTTCAACATCACTAATCCATCCTAATTAAAACCACAAGATACCACTGCATACCAACTAGAATGACTAAAGTTAAATAGACTGTGAATACCAAGTGTTGGCGAAGATGCAGATCAACTAAAACTCTCTCCTACATTGCTGGTGGGAACATAAAACATTACAGCCACTTTGCAAAATAGTATAGCAATACCTTATAATTGTAAACATTTATTTACCATACTATCAAGCAATTCCACTCCTATGTATTCAACCTAGAGACATAAAAACATATGTTCACATGGAACCAGGTATGCAAATATTCATAGCAGCATTATTCATAATGGCCCCAAACTGGAAACAATCCAAATTTCTATCAATGAGTGAATGAATAAACAACTTGTAATATACATAAGCCATGGACTATATGGAGCAATAAAAACATACAAAATATCAATTAAACCAACAACATGAGTGACTCTCCAAAACATTATGCTAAATAAAAGAAGTCAGACAGAAAAGACTGTGCACTGAATGATTCCATTTACATGAAATTCTATAAAAGGCAACACTAATAAAGAAAAGGAATGTCTTCCTGAAACTGGGAGCTGAAGGAAGGGATCAAGAGCAAAGGACACATGGAATCTTTTTAAGGTAAGGATAAGGGTCTTAAGGGTCTTTTTTTTTTTGAGCCTGAGTCTCCCTCTGTTGCCCAGGCTGGAGTGCAGTGGCACGATCTCAGCTCCTTTTAACCTCGGTCTCCTGGGCTCAAGCAATTATCCTGCCTCAGCCTCTCAAGTAGCTGGGGTTACAGGCATGCACCAACATGCCTGGCTAATTTTTAAATTTTTAGTAGAGACAAGGATTTGCCATGTTGGCCAAACTCTCCTGACCTAAACTGACCCACCCACCTTGGCCTCCCAAAGTGCTGTGATTACAGGTATAAGCCACCATGTCCGGCCAGGATATGGGTCTTTACCTTTATTGTGGTAGTGGTTAAATGACTGTATATACTTAGCAAAATTCATCAATCTGCACTTTGCAAATTGGTGAATTTTATTATTTGTCACTATTTCCACATAAACAAAAAGAGGACAAAATGACACGTATCCTAATACGTATGTATTTGGGTATGTCTAAATTAGAAGACATGGTGATAGTAGTCAAATGCTTGTACTTATTTATAATGAATAAGTTGAATTTACGCAAAGTAAGATAATATTCAACTGAATGTTGTCGACTTTTTTATTTATATCTAACATTTCAAATTAAGGGCTAAATAAATATATATTTCTATATACATGCAGAATCACCATGCATAGGCTAGCTCACCTGTAGACTAATAAAGGTATATTTTATAGGAATTCTAAAAATATCTAAATGAAATGAAGAAAGAGATTTTTAAAACATACAGTAGAAAATGATCCATACAGAAGAAAAGCAAAAAATACCCAACATGTGTATGATAGGGATCACAAGGGAAAATGCCAAACAATGGAACAAAACAAGTATTAAAACTGTATCTCTAGAAACTGTATTTCCTAAAATTAAAAAAAAAAATCTTTAAATTATTGAAAGGACACACTGCAATCATTTCAGCATGACCAACAATGAATCATATTATAGTTAAGGCTACATAAAAGAAGATTTAAAAAAAGACTAAGCCACTAAGAAAACAAGATTGTCATTGGACTTTTCACCAATTATTAATGCCAAAAAAATATGATGTGACAAATTTAAAATAAGTAGGCGAAATATAAGTCAAAGACTTTATGTCCACCCAAGCTGACTTTCTAGTACAAAGTTGTAAACTATTATAAACGTGCCAAAACTCAGGCAATAATTGATTCTGTAATCCCTTCCTAAAGAATCTATTAGAAATGGAGATTTGGACAACCAAAAAGACTGAAAGACAGCAGTTGAGTGATGAATATTAAATATAAATTTACCTGTAACAAAAAGATAAACCATGATTATAAGAAAGAAACTGTACTAGATATAATACAATTATCAAAAATCAGGGGGCATGGAGGGCATATGGATATGATTGTCTAGTAGGTATTAATTGCAAACAAAATGGCACTATGTTATATCAGATACTGGGTTAGAAGGAGGGAGAGAGAAGAGGTTACAAGCTAATTGCAATATTATTCAATGTAAGGAACTACTTAGTCCAAAAACAAGTGGACTAGCAGTATTATATAGAAGTATTAGTATAAAGTTAACCAACAGAAAAAATGAGCAAATAAAACCCATTGCATAATGAAAGAATTTAGATATAAAAGGCATAAAAATAAAACAAGATGATAGAACTGAGGCCAAACATATTAATCATATCAGTAGATGTAAATGGGCTTAACTCACCTATTAAAAGAAAAGGATTTTCAGATTGGCTAATAAAGCAAAATCCAACACTATGCAGAATACAAGAGACACACCTAAAACAAAGAGATTCAAAAGAGTTAAAAATAAAAGGATGGCGAAAGATATATCAGGCAAACACAAATAAAAAGAAAACGGGGAAATAATCATAATACCTGACAAGGCGGAATTCAGGCCAAAAAGCATTAAAAAAGATAAAGAAATGTACTTTATAGTGTTTAAGGCTACAATTCACAATGAAGATATTAGTTATTAGTATTTATGCACCCAGTAACACAGTAATAACTTCGATTAAGCAGCAACCTACAGAAGATACAAGGAGAAACAGACAGAAACACACTAATAAAAGGAAACTTTAACATGCCTCTCACAATCCAAGATCAAGTGGACTAAAATTTTTAAAAAGGTATAGAAGACCTAAACAACATTAACAAGGTAGCTCATATACATATACATCAAACTAATATTATTGTATCAAAAATAATAGAGATTACAACTTCAAGTACAGATGTATTCAGAAAAACTGACTAAATCTTTGACACAGCGAAAACCTCAATGTGCTAAAGAATAGAAATAATGTAACTAGCATCCTCAGACCATAAAACAATAAAATTAGAAATCAAAAACAAAACAGACAAACAAAAATGCCCTTCCACATGGAAATTTATACACTTTTAAACCACTCTTAGGTTAAAGGCAAATATACAAAATTCAATTGCAGAATTTCTTGAAAATAGTTATAATAAAGCCTGACATTATCAGAATCTGTAGGCTACAACTAAAGGAAGTATCCAAAGAAAAATATATTGTACAAAATGCCTATATCAATAACAATTTTTTAAGAAAATAAATTAACAACCAACTCAAAAAGCTAGAAGAATACCAAAATAAAACGAAGAAATCAAGGAAAAAGTATTCAAAAATTAATAATAAAAACTGAAAATAATTTAGAAATGCCAAAAACTGGAAGTAATAAATAAATCAAAATAACTGGTTTCTTGAAAAAGAAATTAGAAAAATAAATAAACCACTAACTAACCCAATTTTTTAAAGCCGTCAGGGGAGAAAGCACAAATATACAACATTAAATACAGTCTTCCCTCAGTATCCACCAGGGGTTAGTTCCTAGATCCACCCCACCCCCAACCTCCTGCAGGTACCAAAATCCTTGGATGTTCAAGTCCTTTATATAAAACGATATAGTGGCCGGGCGTGGTTGCTCATGCCTGTAATCCCAGCACTCTGGGAGGCCAAGTGGGGTGGATCACAAGGTTAGGAGTTCGAGACCAGCCTGGCTAATATGGTGAAAACCCCTCTCTACTAAAAATATAAAAACAACTAGCTGGGCCTGGTGGTGCATGCCTGTAACCCCAGCTACTCAGGAGGCTGAAGCAGGAGAATTGCTTGACCCTGGGAGGCAGAGACTGCAGTGAGCTGAGACTGTGCCATTGCACTCCAGCCTGGGTAACAGAACGAGGCTGTCTCAAGAAAACAAAAGATATAGTATTTGCATATGACCTATATGAACATCCTCCTGTATACTTTAAATCATCTCTAGTTTATAATACCTAATACAATGTAATGCTATAGGAATAGTTGTCATACTCCATTTTTTTATTGTACTGTTATTTTTTGGTTTTTTTTCCAAATATTTTTTATTTATTGTTGGTTGAATCCACGGATGCAAAAACCCCCAGATAGAGAGGTCTGGCTGTATACGTTAGAAATAACAAGCAAAATTAAACATCAAAACAGAGGAATTTTTAAAATTTCTAAGAGACTCGTTTGCATAATTCTATGCAAGCAAATTTGAAAGTTAGATGAAATGCATAATTTTTTAGAGAAATAAAACTTACCAAAACTGACCCCAGTAGAAACAGAAAGTCTAAACAGAGCAGTGTCATAGAACTAATAGAGAAGAAAGCTAAAGAGTTCCACTACAAAAAAAGCACCAGGCCAGATGGTTTTACTGCGGAACTACAAAAATCATTTAAAGATCAGATAACGCCAGTGCTATTTAATTATTCCAGAGTATAGAAAGGGAAGCAAAATGTCCAGGCTCACTTTATGTAGTGAGTATCACACTGTTCCCAGGTCCTGACTAAAATTACTTCCCACTCTACCCCCCAGAAAAACACCTATGAACCAATCTAACTTACTAATATCAATGCAAAAATTCTTAAAATATAACAAAATTCAACCCAGCATATTAATAAAATTAAGAGAGGAAGCAATATGGTCTCCATAGATGCAGAAAATGAATTTGACTCAACACCTATTTAGGTTAAAAAAAAAAACTTAACCAAATGAAAATTGAATAGATACTGAAAATTGATAGATACTGCCTTAGTATATTACCTCAGCCCAAAAGAATATCTTACTTAAAAGAGAAATACTAGAGACTTTCCTACTAAACTAAAACACAAGCCAAGAACACTCACTCTCTCTACTATATTTTACATTGTATTGGAGATATTTACCAATGCAATTAGAAAAAAGAAAGCAATTAGAGGCATAAAAATTTAGTAGAAAAGAAAGGATAAAACAATTTTCTATTTACAGAGCATATAATTGTATATCTTGAAAATCCAAAAGAATAGATAAAAAAATGACTACAAAAAATAATTTAGTAAAATAAAGTTATAAAATCAGCATACAAAAAAACAATAGCCTTCATGTATTCAAAATTTTAAAATAGAAGAAATGATACATCTCAATTATGATGGCAGAAAAAGGATGAAAGAAAATACTAAGCAAGAGTTCACTAAGAAATTCCAAAATCTATATAAGAAAAAAGCACCCCTACAAAGGCACAGACTTCACCAAATGGAAAGACATGCCATGTTTTTAGAAAGAGTGAGATTCAGTATCAGAAAGATGTCACTTCTCCCTAAAGTAAGTTGTTCTATAAATGCAATGTGATACTCACAAAAATACTATCAGGCTTTTTCCTGGAGTTATTCAACTTGCTTATGAAATTATTCTGGAAGAATGAAAAAGATCTAACATAATGAGGGTTATGTGAAAAAAAAAAGAATGAAAAAGAAAGCCAGTGAAACTTGCTTAAAACATCATTTTTAAGAACAAGGTTGAATGGGAGAGTGGAGATTCTTAAAAAATTCTCCACAAAAATTTACCCTCCAGTTAACATAAAGAATAATAATGATCACAGGAGCAACTGTTGGCTTTCTATGAATAAGTCATGCCAAGTTCATTTCAACTTCCTATTTTTTAAGGGATCTAGACAGGGCATCAAAGAAAAGTTTTAGAGAGTATATACATCTCAGCAAAGTAGATGCACTTGGAGAATCATCTGTAAGCTCCTCTAGAGCCTAGGACTGTGCCCTACACATTATAGATACCCAATAAATATTTGCTGAATAAGAGAACAGATAAGTTGATGAAATATATAGATTGAGTGGTACCATGATAGGACAGATTTGTACCTAGTGAAACTCATATTTAAAATACATTGATTAATGACTCAATGCTAACTTGAAAAAAGTTATTTAATGGCATGACACTCACAGGGCTTTTGTGCTTCTTTCTTCCTGTCAACATTTTTTTTTGAGATGGAGTCTTGCTCTGTCTCACAGGTTGGAGTGCAGTGGCATGATCTTGGCTCAATACAACCTCCCAGGTCAAGCAATTCTCCTGCCTCAGCCTCTCAGTAGCTGGGATTACAGGCACCTGCCACCACACTGGGCTAATTTTTGTATTTTCAGTAGAGATGGCGTTTCACCATCTTGGCCAGGCTGGTCTTGAACTACTGACCTCGTGTTCCACCAGCCTTGGCCTCCCAAAGTGCTGGGATTACAGGTGTGAGCCACCGCGCCCAGCCAACATTGTTATTTTGGATACTTCATATAGGAATGTATATGGTTTTGGTAGTTGATACAAAACCAGTGGAAGAATGGCTAATATGTCAGATTATAGAATCAGACATAACAATGAAATAACATTAATAAGACAAATTGTAATAAGGTTTGTAGTGGATTGAATTGCATCCCCCAAAGGTATGTTCAAGTCTTAATCCTGGTACTGTGAATGTGACTTTGGAAGTAGGGTCTTTGCAGATATAATCAAGTTAAGATAAGGTCATGCTGGGTTAAGCTGGGCTTCAAATCAAATGACGTGTGTTTATAAGAGGAAGCAGAGAGAGGTTTGGATACAGAGACACAGGCTGTGTAAAGATGGTGGCAGAGATTGGCGTGATGCTGCTATAACCAAGGAATGCCAAAGATTGCCAAAAACCCCCAGAAACTAGGAGACAAGGAAGGGAGACTTTTCCCTAGAACCTACAGAGAGAGCACAGCCCTGCCAACACCTTGATTTCAGACTTCTGGCTTCCAGAACTGTAAGAGAACAATCTGTTGTTTTGCACCACCCAGTCTGTGCTAATTCGTTACAGCAGCTCTAGGAAACTAATACAGGGTTAAACAAAGTCCTACGCCTTTCAGCTGCACAGATAGAGAATGAAGTAAAACAGGCTTAACAGTTATTCCTATGGAAAAGATCTGGCAGTTTTAGCAGGCCAGCAGCTTGATATTGTTATACAAAGAGCTAAGGGAACATTTCTAGGTTGAAATATAGATTACATACTCTGCAGTAGTGAGGGTCATATGAACGTATGGGGTATTGAGTCCTTTTACAAGTGCCAACTTTTTTTTTTTGAGACAGTGTTTTACTCTGTTGTTCAGGCTAGGGTACAGTGGTGCAATCACATCTCACCACAGCCTCTACTTACTGGGCTCAGGTGATTCTGCTACCTAAGCCTCCCGTGTAGCTGAGACCACAGGCACATGCCACCACACCTGGCTATTATTTTGATTTTTTTGTAGAGACAGGGGTTTTGTGATGTTACCCAGGTTGGTCTCTACCTCCTGGGCTTAAGTGATCTCCCCCCCTCGGCCTTCCCACGATCAACCTGCAGTCAAAATTCAGATATACTTTGATTCAGAACGTACTACACAATTCAGAATAATTCAGTCCATCATACAGCAAACTTTTCTTTAACTTGAAAAAAATTGAACAACAATTAAATACAAACTTATAAGTCTCCGAAGACTATCTTTAAGGCTCTTAAAACTATAACTATGACAGCATTTTTATAGTGTTCCCCATGCACCAGGCACTGTATTCTAAGCACTTTAGCCTTTTAACTCTCTAAGTCTCACAACAAGTCTATGAGGTAAGTGCTATTTTATTTCCCTGCTCTTATTTTTTTACAGATGAGAAAAACTCAGAAAGTTGTTATCAATTTTAAAAATTTGGCCACGCATGGTGGCTCAAGCCTGTAATCCCAGCACTTTGGAAGGCAGAGGGGTGGATCACCTGAGGTCGGGAGTTCGAGGCCAGTATGGACAACATGATGAAACCTCGTCTCTACTAAAAATACAAAAATTAGCAAGGCATGGTGGCGGGCACCTGTAATCCCAGCTACTCAAGAGGCTTAGGCAGGAGAATCACTTGAACCTGGGAGGTGGAGGTTGCAGTGAGCCAAGATCACACCATTACACTCCAGCCTGGGTGACAGAGCAAGACTCCGTCTCAAAAAAAAAAAGTATATGTATACACACATGCATTTGTGCATGTATATATACATAAATAAATATACATACACACACAACCATAACCTTTTAATTTTATTCTATTGGAAGACCAAATCCCTGAGACCAATAAAAACGAAAGATCCCCTGAATTGTTGAACATCACTCCAGTTTTAATCCTACATCAAATATCAAATGAGACTCACATGATAAACTGTATGCTGTTGGTAACATTAGTCTTGAAAAGTCCAGAAGGAGAAAAAAACAAGACACCTAGAATAAATGGACTGAAAGAAGCTAAAAGTTCTAAATGAAATTGTTGAGCTTTTCATGTTATGGAAAGCTAGCATATTGGTAAGAATACATTTTTGCTTAAGGTACTTTTTGATACCGGAAATATTTCATTTCTAAGCCAACAGATATGTTTATTTATGCAGAACTATCCATATCTTTTCAAAATGTAAGAAATAAGTGCATGTGAATTTCCAACAGAATAATACTGCAAAATAAGAATCCCAACTTAAAGCTTATTTATTGGTTGAGTACATGAAACTTGAACAGGATCCAAGTAAAACTATAGTCTGAAGAGTCCCTGACTTTAGATACATTGCCACTTTATCTTAAGAAAAGCAGCTGGCTGTGTGCTAAAATTGCCTACCACTTTAGGAATCATCATTATTATTTTGAATATAGTAAGAGGAAAATTTAGCTAATCGGACAGAACCAAAACCGAAATGAATGTTCAAGAAAAATGTAACTTGTTATATAATTTTAAGTACTTTTGACAACTGTAGTTTTATTTTCCTGTAAGTCCATTTGAGGAGCATGCATTTTGCGCAATGTACACATTGCACAGAATGCAGAACTTCACATTAACAAAAATGTAAAATCTCCAAATTAATGATATATCAACACTTGGTTATGTAATCCTTCCTTCTAAAAGACATTTCATCCTTCAGTCATTTTTACTTATTCAAGAAACTATTTTTGTGCAAACACTACACACTGGACAAGGGATTGCACACTGGAGATACAGAGAGGAATATAATACAATCTACACACAAAATAAATTAAGGCAACCAACAAGAAAACTCATTGAAATGTAGTGTTAGCACACAAACTGGGCATACAGGGGGAAAGCAGCAATCAGGCAGGGTTTCAAAGGTAAGTATTGAGCAATAAGTAGGCATTAGACAGGCCAAGAAGCAGGGAAGAAAGCATTTCAGGCAAAAAGAGCATGATACATTGGAGGAACTGAAAAAAATAGTTCATTGTTACTGGATCAGAAAGGTAGAGGAGAGATTGTTGATGATCTAGAATCAACAAGGCTTGAGAATGTGTTGAATAGTTATGGCAGACAGCAAAAAGTTGAAGGGCCGGGCGCGGTGGCCCACGCCTGTAATCCCAGCACTTTGGGAGGCCGAGGCGGGTGGATCACGAGGTCAAGAGATCGAGACCATCCTGGTCAACATGGTGAAACCCAGTCTCTACTAAAAATA
>NW_016107508.1:2740553-2760196 GCF_001604975.1 Cebus imitator | reverse complement strand
AAAAAAAAAAAAAAAAAAGTTGAGGAAGACTATGATTTTTTGACTTGGATAAATGAGCAAGGTGGTGTCATTTACTGAAACGACTGACCTAAAAAGAAGTACAAGTTTGGGACAAAAAAACAATAAGTTTGGGTTTGGGGTATGTATAAGATGCTTGGGGATGGAGGTCTGTAATTCCAGAAACATGTTTGGACTAGAAGGTTGTATGTGGGAGGCAGCCTCATAGATGATATCATGCAAGTGGAATATGGTCAAGAATCTGTAGGATTTTTAAAAAGAGAGAGAACTAATGATAGAATTCTAAGTGAACCTAATTTTTTAAAGGCAGGAAGAAGACAGCCCTAAGGAAAGCTCTGAGTCGGAGCCGGGCAAGATGGCTCACGCCTGTAATCCCAGCACTATGGGAGGCCAAGTCAGGCAGATCACAAGGTCAAGAGATCAAGACCATCCTGGCCAACATGGTGAGACCCTCATCTCTACTAAAAATACAAAAATTAGCTGGGCATGGTGGCATGCACCTGTAGTCCCGGCTACTAGGGAGGCTGAGGCAGGAGAATTGCTTGAACCTGGGAGGCGGAGGTTGTAGTGAGCCGCGATCCCGCCACTGCACTCCAGCCTGGCGCCTGGTGACACAGCGAGACTCTGTCTCAAAAAAGAAAAGAAAAGAGAAGAAAAACTCTGAGTGGGAACAGCCAGAAAAGAAAGAAGAAAAGGAGAGTTTAAATTAGGAATGCAGCAACAAGTGTCAAATGATGCAGAGAAGTCATGTAAGACAGGGCTAAAAGCTATTGTTCTTTTTGCAGCCACAGAAATGGTTATAATAGGCACAATCTAATTTTTGCATATATTAATAAAACACTAATCGAGTTTCCTCTATAAGAAGTTTGCAATATTCTTGTGCAAAGATTTCTAAATGACTACAGGTTGCAGTGCTATTGAAAGAAGTACTTTTCTATTTTAGTGATATTACTATATAATGTGCAAAAAAATAAAGAAAACTATCTATTGATTTCTCCAAGCATGGTCCTTACATATACAAGGGAGAGGGGCAAGTTCAACTTCAAGGCGTATTCTTAATCAGCTATACCCTTAAAAGTGTTTGTCTCTGATGTAATCAAAAATATATTTGGTTACTGGGAGGCTAGATCCAAACTTCATAATTATCCCCATTTTGGCAGCAAGCACAAGGTTTTATATTTGATGATGATTATAATAATAATTGCTAACATTTATTAACTCCTCATTATGGGCCAGGATTCTGTGCTAAGCACTGTTCATGAATCAGCTCATTTAATCTTCACACCAACTATTACAATCCCTGTTTTACAGAGGATACAGTCAGGGCTTAGAGATGTTAACTTGTCCAAGGTCACAGAGCTTAGAGGGAGCAGAGCCAGGATTCAAACCCAGGCAGCAGTCTGATTCTAGAACCCCAACTCTGAATGTCTGCTGTTATGAAAAGCAGAGCTTCTTTTGAAAGAGCATACCCAAGGTACTTCCGATTGGTCAATTTTAATTCTTAGAAGACAGAGAAAGTTTAAGGTGGAGGGAGTTGGACTCCTCTTTAGAATTCCAAATAAATTTCATTTTTATCATTCCAAATTCTATATCAGTTATGCAAACGTTTTCACTACAGTGAACTTTATAAGGAAAAAAAGGATTTGGAGAAAAAAAATTAACTCTTCTGCAATCACTTGAGAAAATGCTAGGAAGCTTTCACCTCCTGTTTTGAGGCTCTGCAGATAGCACAGGAAACAGATTGAATATTTTTTTAAAAGCTCCAAACTGTATCTTTGCTAAAACTAGCTGCTTCTCTCTCTCTCTCTCTTTTTTTTTTTTTTTTTTTTTTTTTTGGATGGAGTTTTGCTCTTGTTGCCCAGGCTGGAGTGCAATGGTGCAATCTCAGCTCTGTGCATCCTCCACCACTGGGTTCAAGTGATTCTCCTGCCTCAGCCTTCCAAGTAGCTGGGAATACAGGCATGTGCCACCACGCCTGGCTAATTTTGTAATTTTAGTAGAGACAGGGTTTCTCCATGTTGGTTAGGCTGGTCTCGAACTCCCGACCTCAGGTGATCCACTTACCTTGGCCTCCTAAAGTGCTGAGATTATAGGCGTGTGCCACCATGCCCAGCCACTAGTTCTCTTTCATCACTATTACTTATCTCATAAAAGAAAATGCCAGTACATAAAATAGAAATCATTTTTCATATCTCTGTGATACATTACATTTCCAAGGTAAATCAAGTAATCTGGTTTGGATTGAAATGCAAGCACTTTCTCTTGCTGGTCCAACCAAACTATGTCTGCTTGTCAAACCAGTGAAACCTTTATTTACATCAAGAAGCTCCAAGAAGAGTAATAGAAATAATATTTTGACATTATATTAAGCCTAATTCTCTCTCCTCAGTCCTTAGGAAAGTGGTGCTGTGTATACTTCTGAATGCAGAGGAGGAACGAGCTCTCCCATTCTCTCCTTATCTGGTAGTCTTCACATCCAGTAGAAGAAAAAAAAATTCCCTGACCTTTCCTTCTATTGCTCCTTCGCCCTAGCCAAACTTCTACCAAGAACAAGGATAAAATGCTGCCAGTCTGTATTCTTTTTATAAAAAGTATTTGTCCTTCATGAACGTCAACTATGCAGCCTATTGTGTTTTGCTTTACTTTCAGGTACATAATGTGCACTAAAATGTCAATCCACTCATGTTAGTGTATATTAAGAGAAAAAGAAAAGAGATTCCTAAATTACCTTCACTCTAAATAAGGATACCTAACAACACCCAAAGCATCCTTATCCTTTCCCCAGCATACTCCCATTTACCTCCTTTGCCCTCCAAAACCCTTAAGACTAAAGCAAAGACAGCTCCTACTACAATTCCTTACTTTAAAGATGGAAACTGTGAGGCACAAAACTATTAAGTTAATTGTCTAGTGTCTCACAATTAATCAGAAGGACCTACAAAGCTCAAGTCCACATGTTCTAGCTCCAAATATGGTGTCCTTTCCATCCTCTACAGATGAAAAAATAGCTACTTAAGTCCACTAATAGCACTACAAAATCAAATACACAGATTTTATTCACTGCCCTGGAAAGAGACAAGAAAAAGCATCCAGTGCATTTCAAAATATAACAAGTTAGAAAAAACACAGGAAGAGGACAGTAATACTCACTGGCTTTAACCTGAAATTACTTACATAATATGTAACTATACAATCAAATGACAGGTGATGTTTTTTCCTTTAAAAACCATACATAATAAAACCACTTGGCTTTATGATAATATATGGATGTGATATCCTCAAGTGAGAAGTTCTACATGGATTCAAACTATGTTACCATTCCTCAAAACAGAATGCATCCAATTTTTTTCAAAAATCTCTGTAAAAGCAAAACTCAATTTTGAGTGTAGATTTAACTTTTGGAAACATGCAAAAAAAAAGAATCACAAGAGAAACCTTACTATATTTAGAGGAGATGGACTATTTAAAAGTGGGCAATGCTTGTCATTAACATAGCCATCATTTATTGAGTATATTCTATGTGCTAGGCTCACTACTAAACCTTTTATATGTATTCTCTCACTTATAATCACAAACACTCCAACAACATGATTAGCTCGGGTTTACAGATGAGGAAATAAAGTTCAGAGAGGTCAATTATCTTGCCCAAGGTCAAACCGTAGCGAAACTGAGAGTCAAACTCAGATCTTCCAGATTCCAAAAAACGTAAAGAAGTATAAGCACTGTGTGGTAGGTGGGCATGCACAATTTCTAATGAACCATCAATCTGAGAGTTCTATGAGCCTTCAGTGTATTCAATTTATCTGGTGAATAAATGACATACTGCATTTTATCATATAAAAGATATTGCCCTCAAATAATGAGACTACTGTTTTGTGTGTCTCAAAAAAACGGCTTTCATAGCCATTCCTAAGAAAAATTGCAAAGACTTTTAAGTAGTGACAGCATTATCCATATAATGTGTACTGCTTTGGAAGAAAGGAGTCATCTAGGTGAATAAGTTCTGGTATATTGTTAAAAATTCAAACTCATTGCTTCATAAAAACATCTTTTATTTACAATCAGAAGCTTAAGCTCCTGAATCCCTCAAGCCCTCAAGTGCACTCCGAAAAAGCCTTCACATTGATCAGCCTACCAAGCACATACCAAAGGCCTACTAGTGCGCACTGCAATAAGACAGACTATGGGGATCATATTAGAAACTTACTCCATCCGTAAGGAGTTAGCAGGTTGCTTCCAACCACGCACAGTCAGTCATTACTGGGACAACCCAAATCCCCCGGTGCTATTTGCTATAGTTTACGTGTGCTGCCCTACAAAGGAAGCCTGCTCTTTGGAACAATAATTAGATCAATTAGGTCATTTTCCCAGAGCCTCTTTCACTTTCTTGTAAGCACCGCATGGTTGTGGTTGGTTTTGGCATTGGTGTTGGCATTAGTGAGTTAATTTTCCTTTACTGAATCCAGACTTCTGCCTGGCTCCCTGCTCCCTCCCTTCTTGCCTCTTCCACCAGAAGTGGAAACTGCAGACTCAAACTCCCCTATGGCTCCAGCACCAAGAACTGGGCATGCTCAGAAGGCCAGGCAGGCTTTGGTTGCCACTGACAGTTCCCCGCCCCTGATTTGTCGCTGCCCCCCTTCCCCCACTCCAACAAGAGACACTGAAATGTTTATCTGAAAGATACGAGGCCTCTTTTTCCCCAGAATGACCCCATTTTAATTTCATTTCGCAGGGTCTCTGAGTCTTGCGAAACCCCAGCTCGAGCCCGAGGAAGACCGCATTATTTTTCAGCACCGGGGACAGCGCCGCGCTGCCATTAACGTCCACCCTCCCCCACCTCTGCTCCCCCACCCCCCACCCGCCCCAACCTCAGCCCCCACCCCCGCACCAGCACAATGCCAAGGTCTCCCAGCAGCCGCAAACGCCGCAGCTGCAATAGCTCCCAGCCGAGGCCGAGCCGGAATGCCGGGCCGGCTGCTACTTACACTGCTCCGCTTTGGTGGACATGGTGCTGTCCAGATGGAAAGGCTTTGCCCCAAAATCTGTGTCGTGTGAGCTCCCTCGCTCCGCCAGCGATGTTGCAAGGAAAAGAGTGCATACCCCCCACCCCCCACCCCCTCGCTTTCCCCCTCCCTTAGGCCCGTGTCGCTACCATTCGGACAAAACGCACATCAAATTGCAGAATTCGGTCCCGGAAGGTTAGGAAATCGCCCCCGGAGAAATGGGTGGGATTTAATAGGCGGCCAAAGGCTTCCTGTCCGTCCCCTCCTGGAGCTGCCCGCGTTGATGTGGGCGGGGAGACCGAAAGGAGAGAGCAGGCTGCGGCTCCTGGTGAAATGGGAAAATGGGCTCGACCGGGGGAGGAGTATTTCCATTCATAAGGCGCACGGAGGGGACGGGTGTTTCCCAGAGAAAAGCCTCTTAAAGCGCCGGAGTCCCCGACCATTTGGATCTCCCATTGGCGTTCTCCCGGCCTGTAAATCCTGCTCCCGGTGCAGCCCCCGGAGCCTCAGCGGGGTGACCGGAGAGGGACCCAGGTGCGTCCCACGCTTCGTCTCAACCTCGGGGAGGAAGGAGAGGGAGGCGGATCCGGGGCGGGCTGGAGCGCCGGGGCCGGAGGGCGCGAGGATGCTCCTGAGGACCGCGAGGAAGGAAATGCAGGAGGAACCCTCAGCATGGCTTCCCAGCGCACCGCGGTCCCTGCCCTCGCCTCCCCTCTGCGATGGGCTGTCCTGCTGATGATTAGGGATGGGAGGTCCCACTGCCAGGGGGCTGTGACAAGACTTTAGAAGTTGGGGCTGGAGGAAGGAGGAGATTTCCACGGATGGTGAAGCTGGAAGGGCCACAGAAAAGGAACATGAAAGACTGGAGACAAGAAGACCCCGAGTGTGCTCCCTTGCAGACATGCCGGCTGGACAGGGGCACATTAGGAAGACCCTCGACTGGAAAACGGAAGCCAGCGGGAAAGGAAGGCAATAGACGAGGGCTTCGTGCATATTATTAGGAAGATTCCCAAAGAATCCACTACAGAGTGGAGAGACACTTGGAGTCGGGAAGAACCAGATCCAAGACCCACTTTTACCACTTACTTAAGGACCATCTTCTAATCTCCCTCCACCTCAGTTCTTTATCCGTAAAAGGAGAACATTAAAACCTGCCCTGTCACCTTAAGAGTTACTGGGCAGATCAAATGGATGCGCAAATCCTTGTAAACTAAAAGTATGACACAATCGCCAACCATTATGTCCATTCTTCATTCAAATAGTTTGGCAATGGTCACAGCAGGTTAATTCAGTAAAAGTTACAGGAACAGAACTGTCAGTGTTGACAATGACTGTTAATGCTGATAAATAAATGTTTTTCCACCTCAGAAAATAAAAGATCCTTATTTAGGGAAAGAATTTTAAATTATGTGTAATATATAAAAACTTAGGTGAAATCTTGGACAATTAAGAAAAATATTATGAACAAACATCAAGAAGATGCTTCTGAATAACAAAAAAAAAAGTCTGCAAATAACAGGGAAACCGTCCATAATGACGCACACACAGCACTCAAATTTCACAGTATTTGCAAAAATGTTCATAAAGGGTTAGTGAATTGGTTCTTTGGGTTGCCTATGTGATTGGACTCTGTCATCTTCCCATTTGGCAGGTTGGCTTGGCTAATCAGCTATCATTCCATGTCATTGTTCATTCCCAAAACCACATCCCAAAGAGAAGTTCCACTTATTAGTAAAAGACAAATGATTATGTGAAGCATGATGCCAGAGTTCGTTTTGAGTAAAAACAAATTGGAATCATTCTGAAGAAAATATGAATATAATGAACATTTCTGAGAAGATAATAAACACTTTGTATGACTAAAAGAAAGCTCAATGGGTTATTCAGAAATTTCTTAGAAGCCTTAGGCTTTAATAAAGGAAACAGTAATTGGAAATTAACACACACACACACAAAGGTGTCTTGGATAATATGAAACAAAGGACAAAGTATGTGTTGAAAAACTATTCTCCCTTCATCTACTTAACAATCTTTCTATTTTTTATCCATTAACCATCCCATTACTCAGTTAAGAGAGAATAAAATGGTGTTAAGGTCATGGACTCAGAAGTTAGACAGCCTGGGTTTGAATTCCAGCTTTGCCTCTCATGATCTACATAACCTTGTGCAAGTTACTTAACTTCTCTGTGCCTTGATTTCCTCACCTGAAAAATGGCCATATCATAGTCACATTAAAGGTTGTCAGGAATAAATAAGTATATATATGAGAATCTAGAACAATGACACATATGAGTGATGGCTGCTGTTAGCATTACGACTCAAACTCCTCAAATGCCACCCAATCCATTCAGGTTAGTTCTGATGCTTCGGACTCTCCGAAGCCTGACAGCATCCATATAACTGAGACTCTAATCATCAACATAGGCACTCACAGCTTCAGCCTTCTGACATGCCCATTAACTCACGAACCTGGACCATATCCATTACGCAGTTTCTGCATTCCAACATATGGCTTTACTACTTCAATCAACTCCCTCACTTTTCCTTCTATCTCTAGCTATCTCAACCCTTCCTGCTTCTATTGCTTTTATTGTTTTATTCTATTGCAGAAGTAGCGCCTCTTCTCATTGCCAGATGCAATGCCTCTTTTTCTAAACCTATGCCTCTAATTATACACATTCCTATTTATTCTCAAATTTGCTATTTTAATTATCTTCTTTTTTTCCCAGCATTTTAAGTCTCATCTTTTCAATGGATTTTCCCATCCTGCTTGCAAACATCCATAAATTTTTCATCCTCAAAAAGCTGTGTCTATCTTACTGAATAAGTGGCCTCCATTTCTCCATTTCCTCACTACCCTACCTGCTATCAAATTGTGGCTGAAACGAGTTCCTTCAATAGTCAGTAATAATTTCCTAATAGTAAATTACAATTGCTTTATCTCTTGATGACTAATGCCAGCATTTGAAATCTCTCCCTATTTATTTTTGAAATTTCCTCTTCTCTTAACCTCTATAACACAACACTCTTCAAAATCTTCTCCAAATTTGTGCCCATTCTATTGTTTAATGAAGTACTTCAAACATAGAAATGTTTTAAAAATCATGAACACTGATGTTACCGCTACCCAGTTTCTTCAAATCTTAATATTTTGTCACATTGCATTATTTTACTTTTCAAAAATAAAACATTTTAGAGACATTAGAAACCCTCACAAAAATTATTCTAAATTTGTGGTTATGTCCTTATATTTTATATTACTTATTTATTTGTTCAGCAACTACTTATTGAGTGCCCATTATATATCAAACACTGTTCTAGAACTTGTTATAACACAGCAAACAGAGAAGACAAAAAAAAAATCTCCACTTCGTGAAAATAATATTCTAGTGGGAAAGACAAAAAATAAGTAAGTAAAATATATAGTATACTAAGTGCTGACAAATACTAAAAAGAAAAATATTAAACAAAGGGGAGGAAATAGTTTGTATTGAAGGTGTTGAAATTTTGAATGAGATAAAATTTTAAACAGGGTAATTATATACATACCATATATGTCTATTTCCATAAGGAACATATTTTTTTACATTTTTAAATTTTTCTATAATTAATACCACACTATACATATATTTTAAAAACTTACACTCTATGCTCAACATTGCATTTTGGCCTAATTATGTTTATTAAACACTATGTGTGAGGGACACCCTACGTACTTAGTGACTAAAGACTCCAATAGCATACTCACAGCTTTTTTGACCCGAAATGCCAAAGTACATAGTTGAAAGCAATTACAGCTGCTAGAAAGTGCAGGGAGAACTATGAGAAGGAGAGAGCCACAGTAAAGGAGAGACCACCTATTTACCTCTGCCCAAATCTCTAGCTGATTTCCGAACCACATATGTGCAAGGCTGCATGCAAACAACAAAAACCCAACTAGGGATACAAGAACTTAACGGATATTTGATAAACTGATAGTTTATATCCCATTAAATTAGTTACCTGCTAAAAAAGTCAACACTCTTCAGAGGAAAATAACAGAATACAAAGTTTCCACAGCACTAAAATGACAATGTCCAGGATACAATCCAAATTTTTACATGACACACAAAGAAATAAGAAAATGTGACCCACTTGACCCACTGTGAAGAAAAAAGTTAATAGAAAATGAACACAAGATGATCCAGATATTATCATTGACAAGGATTTTAAATCATGTAATTCTGCTCAGTGAAGTGAAAACAATGCTTATAATGATTGGAAAGATAAGAATGGCAGTAGAGAAATTGAGACTATATTAAAAAATGCCAATTGGAAATTTTAGAACTCAAAAGTACAATATGTGAAATAAAAAATTCACTAGATGATATTAATGGCAGGGTGCAGAAAATAGATAAAATACCAACTAAACTTAAAGATAAATCACTGAAAATTATCCCATCTGAAAAATAGATAGAAAAAAAATTATTAGAAGAAAATGAACAGAGCCTGGGGACTGTGAAATAATAACAAAAGGTATAATATATAATTATACTAACAGAAGGAGGGGATAAAAATACTAATAATATATTAATAAATTATTTTAAAATATTTAAGGAAATAATGACTGAAAATTTTCCAAAATTTGGTGACAAAAAAATTTACAGATATAAAAAGAAGTACAAATCCCCAAGCAGGAAAAATATAATGAAAGTCAAGTCTTAAGCACATCTGATTCAAAACGCTGAAAAACAAAGACAAGGGAAAATCTTGGAACCAACCAGAGAAGAATGATATACATACAGGGATCATCAATGCAAATTAACACTGACTTCTTATCAGAAATAATGGATATCAGAAGATAATAAACCAACAACTTTACCATACTAAAAGGAAAAAGAAAACTGTTAATGCAGTGGTCGATATCTGGCACACACACAAAAAGTCCTTCATAATGAAAACAAAATAAAAATATTTTCAGATGGAAGAAAACTAAGAGAATTTGCCACCAGCAGACTTGTACTATATGAAATAGCAATAAAAGTTTTTCAGGCTGAAGGAAAATGATACCAGACAAAAATGCAGATTTTCTCCCAGTCTATGGTTTGTTTTTCACTTCGTTTATGGATATTTTACTGAACAGAAATTTTAAGATGTAAATGTAGCCAAGTTTAACCGTGTTTTTCCTTTTCCCAAGACAGAGTCTCACTCTGTCGCTCAGACTACAGTGCAGTGGTGTGATCTAGGCTCAGTGTGGCTACAACCTTTCCAGGCTCAGGTAATCCTCCCACCTTAGCCTCCCAAGTAGTTGGGATTACAGGCACATGCCACCATGCCTGACTGATTTTTGGTGCGTCTTTTGTAGAGACAGGGTTTCACCATGTTGCTCAGGCTGGTCTCAAACTCCTGTGCTCAAATGTGAGCCTCTGTGCCCAGCCTATCAATCTTTTTCTTTATAGTTTGTGCTTTCCTATGCCCAAGGTTGTAAACAGATTCTTATATTTCATTTTAAAACTTTTAAAGTTTTACTTTTCACATTTAAGTGTTTGTTTCAACTTAAATTTCTGTTTGTGTATGGTGTGAAGTGGGGTCTGCTTTTTCCTCTATGAATAAGTAGCATCTTACCCATTTATTAAACTCTTCCCCAAAAGTTTTTAATTCCATGCCAACGTGTTATGTATATATGAGGCTATTTGTCAACTTTGTATTCTGGACCACAGGTATGTTTGTCCCTTCCTGTTTAACCATACTCTCTTAACGATAGCTTTACAATAAGTATAAGGCAAGTCCTCCCACCTGTGCTTATTCTTCAAATTTATCTTGGCTATATTTGACCATTTTGCCTACTGCATCCCCACCCAAGTTTCATCTTGAATTATAATTCCCAAAATCCCCACGTGTCAGGGTAAAGACCCAGTGGGAGGTAATTCAGTCATGGGGGTGGTTACCCCATGCTGCTGTTCTCGTGATAGTGAGTGAGTTCTCACAAGATCTGATGGTTTTATAAGTGGTGTTTCCCCCTTTTGCTGAGCACTTCTCCTTCCTACTGTCATGTTATGAAGGACATGTTTGCTTCCCCTTCCACCATGATTGTAAGTTTCCTGAGGCCTCCCTAGCCATACAGAACTGTGAGTTGATTAAACCTCTTTCCTTTATAAATTACCCAGTCTCAGGCAGTCCTTTATAGCAGCGTGAGAAAGGACTAATATACCTACCATGTGAATTTTTTTAGTTTCAATTTTTAATTTTGGAAGATATATAGTAGGTGTATATATTTATGGTTTACCTGAGATTTTTGATATAGGCATGCAATGTGGAAAAAGCACATCAGGCTAAATGGTGTATTCATCACCTCAAGCATTTATCCTTTGTGTTACAAGCAATCCAGTTATATTCTTTGTTATTTTTAAATGTCTAATTAAATTATTTTTGGCTCTGGTCACTCTGTTGAGCTAGTAAATACTAGATCTTATTCATTATTTCTAACTATTTTTGTACCCATTAACCCTCCCCTATTGCCCCTCCACCCTGACTATCCTTCCCTGCCTCTGTTTAACCATCCTTCTACTCTCTATCTCTCTAAGTTCAATTGTTTTAATTTTTAGCTGCCACAAATAAATGAGAAGATGTGAAGTTTGTCTTTCTGTGCCTGGCTTATTTCACTTAGCATAATGACTTCTAGTTTCATCCATGTTGTTGCAAATGGTAGGATCTTATTCTTTTTTATGGCTGAATAGTACTCCCTTGTGTATATGTACCACATTTTCTTTATCTGTTTACCTGTCTATAGACACTTAGGTTGCTTTCAAGTCTGGCTATTGTGAATAGAGCTGCAATAAACATGGGAGTACAGATATCTCTTCCATATAATGATTTCCATTGTTTTGGGTACATACCTAGAAGGAAGATTGCTGGATCTTAAGGTAGCTGTATTTTTAGGTTTTTGAGGAACCTCCAAACTATCCTCCATAGTGGTTGTACTAATTTACATTTCCACCAAGAGTGTATGAGGGTTCCCTTTTCTCCACATCCTCTCCAGCATTTGTTTTTGTCTGACTTTTGGATAAAAGTCATTTTAACTGGGGTGAGATAATATCTCATTGTAGTTTTGATTTGCATTTCTCTGATGATCAATGATGTAGAACACATTTTCATATGCCCATTTGCCATTTGTATGCCATTTTTGAGAAATGTCTATTCAAATCTTTTGCCCACTTTTGAAGTGGATTATTAGATTTTTTCCTATGGAGTTGTTTGAACTCCTTATATATTCTGGTTATTAAGCCCTTGGCAAATGGGTAGTTTTAAATATTTTCTCCCATTCTGTAGGTTGTCTCTTCACTATGTTGATTGTTATCTTTGCTGTGCAGAAAGAAATCTGTTAACTTGATGTGATCCCATTTGTCCATTTTTACTTCAGTTGCCTGTGCCTGTAGGGTATTACTGAAGAAATCTTTGCCCATTTCAGTGTCCTAGAAAGTTTCCCCAATGTTTTCTTTTAGTAGTTTCATTGTTTGAGGTCTTAAATTTAAGTCTTTAATCCAACCTCAATTTGATTTTTGTATATGGTGAGAAATAGAGGAGTCTAGTTTCATTCTTTCACATTTGAATATCCAGTTTCCAGCACCATTTATTGAAGAAACTTTTTTTTACCTAATATATGTTCTTGGCAGTTTTGTAAAAAATGAATTCACTGTAGATATATAGATTTATCTCTACGTTCCCTGTTCTGTTCCATTGGTCTATGTGTCTGCATTTATGCCAGTAGCATGCCATTTTGGTTACTATAGCTCTGTAGTGTAAGTTGAAGTCAGGTAATGTGATTTTTCCAGTTTTGTTCCTTTTGCTTAAGATAGCTTTGGTTATTCTCGGCCTTTTGTGGTTCCATATAAATTTTAGAATTTTTTTCTATTTTTGTGAAGAATGTCATCAGTATTTTGATAGGGCTTGAATTGAATCTATAGATTGCTTTAGGTGGTATGGGCATTTTAACAATATTAATTCTTCTAGTTCATGAACATGGAATATCTTTCCTTTTATTATATCTTCAATTTCTTACATCAATATTTTATACTTTTATTGTGGAGATCTTTCACTTCTTTGGATAAGTTAATTTCCAGGTATTTCATCTTACTTGTAACTGTTGTAAATGGCATTATTTTCCTGATTTCTTTTTAAGATTGTTTGCTTTTGGCCTATAGAAACAGTACTGATTTTGGTATGTTGATTTTGTATCTTGCAACTTTACTGAATCTGCTTATCCATTCATTTTTTTAAATATGAATAACACCGTGTTTTTATTATATCAAGGTATGTTTCTTCTGTAAACTAAAAATACAGTTCTAAGCCTCCCCCCGCCCCCACCAATGACCTGAATGAACATCTCATTTTGACCAAGGGCATTCCAAAGTTAACCTGAAAAACTGGTTCAGAACATGATGGGAAGGGAGGGGTCAGATACGCCTCATTATATCCTCCTCCCTTTTGGAATTCAGGAAAGGCCAAACAGCATTAACATCAACACAGACCTTAAGTCTGATAAGAAAGACTTAATCTATTATCTCTGAAGCCAGCTACCTGGAGGCTTCATCTGCTTGATAAACCTTTGGTCTCCACAACCCCTTATCATTGTAATGCAGATATTCCTTTCTATTGATTCCAGGTCTTTAGATAATAATATCTCTTTCAACCAACTGCCAATGAGAAAATTGTTTAATCTTCCTATAACCTGGTAGCCTGTGCTTCAAGCTGTCCCACCTTTCCAGACCAAACGGATGTATGCCTTACAGGCAGTTATTTATGTATTATGTCTCCCTAAAAGAGATAAAAGCAGACCATGCCACAACTACCTTGGGCCCATATCATCAGCACCTCCTGAGGCTGTGTTATGGGTGCATGCTTAACCGTGGCAAAATAAACTTCCTAAATTGATTGAGACTGGTCTCAGATAATTTTGGGTTCACATTTCTGTACCCAGTTTTATGAGAATTTTTATCATGAAGGATGTTGCATTTTATCAAATGCTTTTTCAGCATCAATTGAAATGATCACATGGTTTTTATTCTTTATTCTGTTGATATGATGTGTCACATTGATTGATTTGTATATGTTGAACTATCATTGCATCCCTGGGATAAATCCCATTTGGCCATGATAAATGTTCTTGGTTGTTGCTATTGTTGTTGTTGTTGTTTTTAGCTAGCTCCTACATGAAGGATATCTTTTTGTAACATGTGTTGTTGAATTTGGTTTGCTAGTATTTTGTACAGAATTTTTGCATCAATATTCATCAGTGATATTGGCCTATAGTGTTTTTCCCCCCTTTTTTGATGTTTCTTTGCCTGGTTTGGTATCGGGGTAATATTGGCCTCATAGGATGAGCTTAAAAGTATTCTCTCCTCCTCTACTTTTCCAAAATGTTTGAGGAGGATTGGTATTAGCTCTTCTTTAAATGTCTGGTGGAATTCAGCAGTGAAGCCATCAGGTCCCAGGTTTCTCTTTGCCTGGAGACATTGGTCTGTTCAGGTTTTGGATTTCTTGATGGTTCAATTTTGGTAGCTTGTATGTGTCTAGGAATTTATTCATTTCTTCTAGAGTTTCCAATTTATTGGCATATATTCATTGTTCCTCATAGTACCCACTAAATGAGCCTTTGAATTTCTGTGATATAAGTTGTAACATCTCCATTTTCATCTCCTATTTTATTTATTGGAGTCTTCTCTCTTTTTTTCTTAGTCTGGCTACAGATTTGGCAATTTTGTTTATCTTTTCAAAAAGCCAAATTTTTGCTTCATTAATTTTTGCATTTTCTTTTCATTTTAAGTTCATTTATTTTTGCTTTGATCTTTATTATTTCTTTCTTCTACTAATTTTGGGTTTGTTTTTTTCTTGATTTTCTAGTTCTTTAGGATGTATTATTAAGTTGTTTATTTGAAGTTTTCTTCTTCTGTAATGTAGACACTTACAGCTGGGAACTTCTGTCTTCATACGGCTTTTGTTGTATCCCACAGGTTTTTGTATGTTGTATCGCCATTATCATTTGTTTCAAGAAAATTTTCAATTTCCTTCTTAATATCTTTATTGACCCACTGGTCATTCAGAAGTATATTGCTTAATTTCCACGTGGTTGTATAGCTTATATAGTTCATATGTCTGGGTACTCCACTATAGGGTGCACATATATTTACTATATCCTCTTGCTGAATTGACCCCTTTATCATTACAGTGGCCTTTGCCTCTTACAGTTTTTGTTTTGAAATCTATTTTGCCTGATATAAATATAGCTACTCCTGCTCTAATAAATATAGCTACTCCTGCTCTATTTGGTTTCCATTGGCATGGAATATCTTTTTCTAACCCTTTGTTTTCAGTCTATGTGTGTCTTTATAGGTAAAGTGTGTTTCTTGTCGGCAACAGATCATTGGGTCTTCTTTTTTTATCTCTTCAGCCATTCCATGTCTTTTGATTGGAGAGTCTAATTTATATTCAATATTATTATTGATAAGTAAGGACTTACTCCTACCATTTTGTTATTTGCTTTCTGGTTGTTTTGTGGTCTTCTCTTCCTTCTTTTCTTTATTCCTATCTTCCTTTTAGGGATGATAACTTTCTCTGGTGGTACAATTTACTTATTTTAGTTTTTAAGGGATGAATAATAGTGATGAGTTTATTTTATTTTATTTAGTTAGGCATTTTAAATTATTTTTTAGCCTTGTATTAAGACAGGGTCTTACCATGTTGCCCAAGCTGGTCTGGAACTCCTGGCTTCAAGCAATCTTCTTACCCTGGCCTCCTAAAGTACTAGTATTACAGGGATGAGCCACCATACCTGGTCCTGATAGTATGATTTAATTTATTGCTTTTTATTATTTGCATATCCTTTGTGTATTTTTATTTAAGGTTACCATGAGGCTTACAAATACTATCTTATAACCCATTATTTTAAGCCGATAACAACACTGTTTGCATAAGCAAACAACCAAACAAAAAGAAAACTAATAGAACTCTACACCTTAACTTCATGCCCCTGCTTTTTAACTTTTTGTTGTTTCTATCTTATTGTACTTTCTGTGTCTTGAAAAGTTGTAGTTATTATTTTGGATGAGTTCATCATTCAGTCTTTCTAATTAAGATAAGAATGGTTTATACACCATAGTTACAGTGTGGTAATACTCTGTTTTTCTGTGTACCTACTATTGGCAGTGAGTCTTATAACCACAGATGATTTCTTATCGCTCATTAACATCTTTTTTTTTTCTGATTGAAGTACTCCCTTTAAAATTTCTTATAGGACAGATCCAGTGTTAATGAAATCCCTCAGATTTTGTTTGTCTGGGAAGGCATTTCTCCCTCATGTTTGAAGGATATTTTCACTGGATATACTATTCTAGGGTAAAAGGATTTTTCCTTCAGCTCTTCAAATATGTCATGCCACTCTCTCCTGGCCTGTAATAGTGAACTTTACAAATACAGAGAAAGATATCAACATTTAAGTACAAGAAGGTTATAAAACACCAACAAGATTTAACCCAAAAAAGACTGCCTTGAGGCATTTTATAATCAAACTCCCAACAGTCAATATTGGAGCTCTCAATTTTATGTTATTTCTTTATTTTCTCTTGCTGCTTTTAGGATCTTTTCTTTATCCTTGACCTTTGGCAGTTTATTAAATGCTTTGAGGTAGTCTTCTTTGGGTTAAATCTGCTTGGTGTTCTATAGCCTTCTTGAACTTGGATATTGATATCTTTCTCTTAGTTTGGGAAGTTCCCTGTCATCCCTTCAAATAATCTTTCTCTTTTTTTTTTTTTTTTTTTTTGAGACGGAGTTTTGCATGGCATGATCTCAGCTCACCCCAACCTCTGCCTCCTGGGTTCAAGCGATTCTCCTGCCTTAAGGCCCAAGAGTTCTTCAGTCAGCTTGTAGTAAACGCTGCCTAGCCTGGGACTCACCCTTCAGTGCAACACACTCCCCTCTGACTCGGGGTAGGCCTAGAAATGCCATCCAGGAGCCAAGACCTTGAACTGGGGACCCCAAGAGCCTGCTTGGCGCTCTACTCTCCTGTGGCTGAGCTGGTACATATGGAGCAAGACAAAGTCTGCCTTTCTTTTTCCTCCACTTTCCTCAAGCAGAAGGAGTCTCTCCCCATAGCCACCACAGCTGAGAATGTGCTGAGTCTCACCAGAAGCCAGAATGTCTGAATTTCACCCACGGCCCAAAGTGTACTTCCTAGTAGCATTGTCAGTTATTCAGGGATCAAAAAGGCTCTTTAGTTAGCAGACAATGGATACTGCCAGGACTGGGTCTTTCCCTTCAAGGCAGCAGGCTCCCTTCTGGCCCAGGGTGTGTCTAGAAATGTGATCCAGGAGCCTGGAAAGGGGGCCTCATTACTTTGACCATTGCCCTATTCTACTGTGGCTGAGCTGGTATCTGGGATGCAAGACAAAGTCCTCTTTACTCTTCCCTCTCCTCTCCTCACATGGAAGGAAGGGGCTGCTTTTGAAGCCATGAGCTGTGCAGGCTGGGAGTGTGGGTGGGGTGGCACAAGTACTCTCCTAGCCACCCCAGCTGGTGTTTCAGTAAGTGGCATGCCCCTGAAGTCCACTGGCTCTGAACCCAGATTATCACTAGGCCGCACCCAGGAGTTCCTTGTGGCCTAGGATGCCTTTCAAGTTTAGGGTCCCAGAACACTCCATCCCTAGGTGGTAAGGCTTGCCAGAACTAAAGTTCAGACTGCTGGATGGGCAATTCCTCTCTTGCTAGGGCTGGTTTATATACTCCCTCTGTGGGCAGACATCAGCTGATATCAGCCTGGTTTTGCCTTCTGCTATGAGAGGGCAGAATTAAGTTTAATGTAATGTTTCACAATCGCTGCACTCACCCACTCCCAAGTGTCCAGATTCTCTCTCTCTGTCACACAGCCACTGCAAGGTAAGGTAGGAAGGTTGGTGTCAGTGATTCAAAACTCTTTTTTACCCTCTTCAATACCTCCTTCAGTGATATGAAGTTTCAACCAGGTTTGTGAGTGATCACCTAATTTTTGGTTCTTATGTAGGTGCTTTTTGTGTATAAATAGTTGTTACATTGATGTCTTTATCAGGGAAATGATTGATGAAGTCTCTATTCAGCCATCTTAGCAAATTACATTTTAAAACCGTTTGAAATTTTGACTGGAATTGCATTGGATATATGAAATAATTTAGAGATAATTTAAATCTTCAGTGTTTTCATTCATGGGAATGATGTCTCTTTCCATGTATCTAGACATTTTACTTTTTACTTATGTTTCCTTCATTTATTTATTTTACAGACAGGGTCTTGCTCTGTCTTCCAGGCTGTAGTGCAGTGGTACTATCATACCTCACTGCCTCCTTGAACTCCTAACCTCATGCAGTCCTTCTACTTCAGCGTCTCAAGTAGCTGGGACTACAAGAGCATGCCACCAAACCTGGCTCATTTATTTTTATTTTTTGTAGAGATGGAGGTCTCACTATGTTGTCCAGGTTGGTCTCAAATTCCTGGCCTCAAGTGATTCTCTTGCCTTGGCCCTTCAGAGCCCTGGGATTATAGGTATGAACGACTGCACCTGGCTGTACCTAGCTTTTCAATAATATGCTGTAGTTTTCTCCGTAAGAGTACTGAATATCTTTTGTTAAATTTATTTCTAAGTACTTTATAATTGTATTGCTATTTTGAATGGAATATTGTTTCATATTATATTTCTAAATAATTATCATTGAGATATACTAAAAATAATGATTTTAGGTTGATCTTATATCTAACAATCTTGTTAATCTCTCTTATCAGTTCTAATACTTTGCAGATTCTCCAAAATGTTCTATATAAACAAAGTTAGCATCTACAAATAATGAGAGTTTTGATTTGCACTTACAACTATTATACTTATTATTCAATCTTATTACATTGGATAAGATCTCCAGAACAATGCTGAATAAAAGCAGTATACCTAAAATGTATAAAACCAAGTTCTGCCTCAACCACCTTGGGCACACATTATTAGGACCTCCTGAGGCTGTGTCACAGGTATGTCCTTAACCTTGGCAAAACACACTTTGTAAATTGCTCAGCTGAGACAATAGAGAAGAAATATATGAGAGTGTGAACCAAAAGGATCTGAGTCTATATTTGGTTCACACTCTCATATATTTCTTCTCTACTGTCTCCTCCCTTTTCTTCTGGAACTTCTAGTTGATATTAATATTTCAGAACCTCTAATTCTATCTGTATCTCTTACTTGCTTGTTCAAATTTCTTATCTTCTCACCTCTCAGGACATATTTTGAGTGAATTCCTCAGAACTAGCTCTCAATTCACTGATTCTCTTTGTGTCCAATCCAGTGCTTATCCCAATTAATGTTTCATTTCAATTGTGTATATATTTCATTTTCACATATTCGGTTGTATTTTTTCATATCTACTCAGTTCATATCTGCTTCATTTTTCTTTATAATATTTGTTCCTCCATATGCATTTTATTCCTTCATTCAATACCAAATATACTTGTTTTAGGGTTTCTGACAGTTTGTTTCATAAAATAATTTTATTTATAGTGCATTTACATTTTCATAATTTTTTATGCAGTATTTTTTTTCTTTTTCTTTTTCTTTTTCTTTTTTTTTTTTTTTTT
>NW_016107508.1:2731479-2740067 GCF_001604975.1 Cebus imitator | reverse complement strand
ACCATGCCCAGCTAATTTTTTGTATTTTTAGTAGAGACGGGGTTTCACCATGTTGACCAGGATGGTCTCGATCTCTTGACCTCGTGATCCACCCGCCTTGGCCTCCCAAAGTGCTGAGATTACAAGCGTGAGCCACCGCACCCGGGTGAGAGGCTTTTGTTCTTATTTTATTTTCTCTCTACTATTCCTTTATGCTAACTCTTTCCTTTCTAACAGTTTGTGGGTTGTCTGCTTATTTCTACCCAACTCTCTGGACAACCAGTCCAGAACCAGATTTTATATACTAGCAGATAAAAATGTCAAATAGAGATATCACTAATCCAGTCACAAGACCTTAGGCAATTTGATTCAGTCTGAGTCTCAAGGCTGCATCTGTAGGTGTCTGAATCTCTAGGCTTACAGTGCATTCTACATTGTAGGTATCCCAAGAAGGAGCCAACAACAATTTTTTTCAGATTCTTTTCTTGAGTTGGAGTGGGGCCAGGGCTAGCAGGAGACTTCAGACAGTAAGTGTGGCTCTAGTTCCTGTCTTACATGGAGCACTTTGATCCCCACTATGCTGCAGGAATCAAACCTAAAATGCATTGTCTGTTTTCAGCCTGGAGTCCAGAAAGCTTGTGGCATCAAGCCTACTCATAAATTTGCATTTCTGTTCAATTTCTGGTACAAATGATATTTGCCTTGTTTTGAGCTCAGTGATGATTTATCTATCATTACTGTGAGTTTGAGGCTCAACACATGAAAATGCTGCCACTTTGGACAAGTAGTATCTGCCTATTTCTTCATCTTTTGCATCCTACCCCTCAAAAAATGTGAGTTGTTTATTAAAGCTTTGCCCTTAGAATTCTCATCTTTTTTCTAAGATCTGTCTCTCTTTGGATATCTTATCTACTCCTACACTTCAACAACAATTTACATGTTGAAGATTATCAAATCTTAAAAAAAATCTTTGTCTCAACCACTCTGCCAAGATTCAAGCTCACATTTTTAACTGTTTAATAGATGTCTATATCTGGATGCCCTATTAATACCTTAAACTCAGCATACATAAACCATGCATTATTTTCCTATTGCCACCTACATCTCTTCCTGATTTTATTTCTCATGATGAAGGTATCATTCTCACTGTCACTGTTATCCAGACTTGAAATCCCAATATTGTCTTATTCTCCCCTCTTCCTCATCCATATCATCTAATCAGGCTTCAAGTTCTGTCTTGTCTCTTTCAAAATCATCCCTGAATTCATTTCTTTCTGTCCATATTTTTTTGCTGTAACACTAATTCATTTCTTCTTGATCTCACATGCAAATCATTGAAAGACCTTCTGTGGTCATTTCCTGGATGCTGCTCTCACTCCACTCTGTTTTTCTTCATTCTGCTCCCAGCATGATTTAGAGTAAGCACCCAAAGCGATATGCACCATAGATCCCAGTGCCCTGTGCTGTAGTCAAATTTATCCTGTGCCTTCCTCATCAGTAAGCCTTTATTCATGTCAACCCTTTCCTACATCTCTACCTCAAAGGCCTACCTTTATTCTGCTCAATTACTACTTTATCCATGAATTCTTCTCTAATTAGTTCACTTAGGGGAAGTTTCCCTTTCATCTGGACTCCCAGGATGCTTTGCCTGAACCATTCATGTGGCACATGTCTGCTAACTTATATCATATTTAACTACTAATGTCAGTTCCTTGGGGATGGGGGTTAAGTACATAACCTACATCAACCTTAAAAAAAAGTCATGCCCACAAGAAGAGTAAAAATAATAGAACCTTTGAGATAAGCTGTTATTTAATTCCTGACTCTGCCATTGATTGACTTGAAATGTGTTAAATTTTTCTAAGCATTCAACCTGTCAAATACTATGCCTGATACTCCCTTAGTTTCTTCTCAGGTAAACAGTCCCAAAACAGCTCTCACTAAAGAAGCATAAAATATTTATCCCAAAAACATTCACTCTCACAAATATACACAAAAAAGTAGAAGAATCAGCCAACTGGTCCCAGGAAGAGAACGCAGTTTTTTTTTTGAGACGAAGTCTTCCTCAGTCACCAGGCTGGAGTGCAGTGGCATAATCTCGGCTCACTGCAACCTCCACCTCCCAGGTTCAAGCAATTCCCCTGCCTCAACCTCCCTCATCCTCTTGAGTAGCTGTGACTACAGGCATGTGCCACCACACCTGGCTAATTTTTTGTATTTTAGTAGAGACGGGATGCACCATGTTAGCCAGGATGGTCTCGATCTCCTGACCTCATGATCTGTCTGCCTCAGCCTGCCAAAGTGCTGGGGTTACAGGCATGAGCCACTGCACCTGGCCTGAACACAGATATATGGCAAATAGGGACACCTGGGTTGGGTCAGTGCTGGATCACCACATGAAAATCCATTGACTCTGCTTCTAAGGTCTCTAAAACTCCCAGGACTATGAATAATCTTTCTGTTCCAGGCTCTATCTCAGGCTGTCATGGGTTCCATTCTTCCTGTGGCCTAGTAATTAAATTTTCCAGATAACCATTAAGGATAGCTGCTTAATCAGTATCCTGTTTCCTATACACACACGTACATGTGCAGGAAATCTACACATAGGAGATGTGTAGACTTCCCTCACAATAAACCCTCTACTACTTGTGATGAATTCTGGTTCCATGACAACGAAAGGGACCAGCTATTAATGAAACACCAAATCTCTGTATCTATCAAATTGGATTAATGATGGCAACCTCCAAAGGTCAGACATGAGGATTAAATGAAATCCACATACAAAGTACTTGGCACAGTGCCTGGCACATATTAAGAATCTAATAAAATTAAGCCTCTTTTCTCCTTAAAAATAGTAAGGGAAGGATAGAAGAAAAATGGGTGGAAAAAAAAGAGTGACTGTGAGAACCGACATATCATTAATTAATGCTCTGAATCTTGAATAGTGCCCAGCAATCATTTCACTTATTTCTTTTTGGTTCCCTAGTGGTCTTACATAATTGTGTTCTAGGGAATTTCGTATTTTAAAATTTTCTTATTCCCAACTTCTATTTCAACAAGAAATCTGATGTGACCAAAATGAGTTCCCATGTGATATGGTTTGGTTCTGGGTCCCGCCCAAATCTCACCTCCAACTGTAATACCCATGGGTTGAGGGAGGGGCCTGTAATCCCCAGGTGTAGAGGAAGGGAGATGATTGGATCATGGGGGCAGTTTTCTCCATGTTGTACTCATAATGGTGAGTGAGTTCTCACAAGATCTGATGATTTTACAAGTGTTTGACAGTTCCTCCTTCACACACTCACACTCTCCTGCCACCTAGAGAAGAAAGTGCCTGCTTTCCCTTCCACTATAAGTTTCCTGAGGCCTCCGCAGCCATGCAGAACTGTGAGTCAACTAAACCTCCTTTGTTTATAAATTACACAGTCTCAGGTAGTATCTTTATAATAGTATGAGAATGGACTAATACACCATGTTTACCCCAACACATCCCATTCCATTTCATATTCATTCGTTCTTTCCGGTCTGTGAGTATATGCTGCAATCCTTTAACCTCTTGCCTAGCTAAACTCTATATATTATTCAAAGAGCAGTTTTTCCTCCTACATAAGGACCTTCCTGGATACTGCAGTTGTTACAGATTTTCTTCTCCTCTAAAACCCTTCTGTGTTTGTAGAGTACAACATTCAGGAAAATCCTAAATTTTCTTGGCATCATTTAAAACGTCATCATGGGGTTTGCCTTGACAATCAAAATACAAATGGTTAGCCTGAAACAACTCTGATAAGCTGAAATACCTGCCCCACACTGCTCCAGGAATGTTCAATGGACACCAGATAAATAAAGGTCTCGACCAGTGTGCTCCTCATAGTCTGTCCTGAACCAATCACCTGGGCCTGTTAATGTGATTGTGCTCCCCAAATTCCTCTATACAGTCTTCTGTTTCTGCCTACATTGTACCCTTCCAAATTTGCCTTTCCAAATTTAGTATTGTAATCAAGGCTCCAAACTTCTTTCTTCTCTATAATGTTGCCTCTTCTCTATGCTGAATGCCTTACTTCTACTTTCCTTGCTTATTATCCTCCGAGTCCCACTCAGTCTTGTGCCCAGGGCAATATTCCATCTGGCTGGCTTATCCCTATCCTGTAAGTAGCACCAAATCACAAGACTCTTGTGGCACACACACATAAACTCTCATGTTTCAATATACCAATATCTTGTAAAACAGAGCAGCCAGACTTTTTTCCAGTGAAATACTACTACACAACCAAGCTCTTAATAATTACTGAGAAGACATCATAGAAAATGTTGGAGTAAAGACCTCTGAAACTCTCCATAAAAGGAAAGAGAAAATTGGCAAAAGTTGTCAAAATCAAAATGTCAGAACTTGAAACTAACTTAAGGTCTTGCAGCAATTCAGACATCATTTGTTCACTCAATAAAAATGGTTGAATCTTGTTAAGAACAGAGTTTTGTGGATTTTTTTTTAATTTGAGACAGAAATTTCACTATGTTGTCCAGGCTGGTCTCAAACTCTTGGTCTCAAGTGATCCTTCTGTCTCAGTATCCCAAGTAGATCAAATTACAGGTACACACCGCCACACCTGGCCAAAAAACAGACTCCAACTATTGTTCTAAGGATGAGAATGGAATTAAGAGACACTCTTAGCTACTATCAAGGATCCGTTTTTCCTTTTTGAAACAGAATCTCACCATGTTGCCCAGGCTCATCTCAAACTCCTGGGTTCAAGCGATCCTCTTGCCTCAGTCTCCCAAGTAGCTACGATTACAGGCAGGAGTCATACCACCCAGTCTGTAGCATTTTAATTTTCCCTAGTCCCATCATCCACTCTCTACATATACTACATCCTTGGAAACTAACAACAGACTGCAGTGAAAATTAGAAGCTGGAAACCACTGGAGAGGACAGGACCAAGTTGAGATTTCTTGAAAGCCCTATTCCCAAATAATTGCCATTATTCAATCTGTCTGGTGGTTCCCTGGAAGATCCCACTTATAAGTTGTCTGAATTTTACCTGACTTGGAGTTTGACCAAGTGAAAATTCAAAAGGGTTTTACCAAGGGCATTTGTCAAAAGCAAATAAGGCAACTGTTTAAATTCATACCTAGCCTGTCAGATGGTAGTGGGTTATCAGAACTTATTAACATTAGTGTCACTAAAGTTGGTATATAACCCCCTGCTGCTAAATTTGACTGGCTTAAAAAAATTTTTTTAAGTAAAAAATAAACAAATAAATTCATAACTGCCTGATGAGGTGGAAAACAGGGCAAATAATGAACTAAGCAAAAAACTTAAAGAAAAACAATAGAAAATGAGATGCTCTAGGGTTTTTGAAGTGTTTTGAAATATTCCCAGGAACCTAGATGACCACACACATATATAAGAAGCATGTGCCCATACTCAGGGGTGACTGACAATATGCTAAGAAAATCTGAGAGGGCCCTAAGTTCTCACATCTGGCTGACCTTGAGGAATTGCATAAGCAGAAAATGAGAGCTATGACAGAGCTGACAACTGCTTAGCTGAGAATTGAAAGCATGCCCCAACACACACACACACACACACACATCCTTGGCAAAGACTGGGAGATTTATTGGTTCTAGGCAATTAAGCAAGACTTCATCTAATAATTAGCTAACCACTAAGTTAACCAAGCAGAGACTTCAATGGCCACATACAACATAGAATATGGATGTTATAGCAATAATTGAGAAAAATCACTAAACAAATACACTAAAACAAACAATAGCAACAAGAAATCCTGAGGAGAAGGAAAAAAATCTGCTTCCACAGCTACTATATTATACTATTCAAAATGTTTAGTTTTCAGCAAGAACAATAAAAGGATTACAAGAACAGCAAAGAAATAAGAAAGTATGGGTCATACATAAGGAAAAAAGCAATCAATAGAAACTGACTCTAAGAAATACCAGATATTGGACTCACTAGACAAAAACTTCAATCATCTATTTTAAATATTTTCAAAGAACTAAATTATATTTAAAGGACTAAAGGAAAGTATGAGAATCATGTCTCACTAAATAGAAAATATCAATTTACTGGTTCTAGAAATAGACATTTNACAAAACCAAAGAGAAAAATTCTGGAATTGAAAATAACAAAAACTGAAAGGAAAAGTCGACAAGACAATTTCAACAGAAGATTTCAGCAGACAGAAAAAAAAGTCAGTGAACTTGAAAACAGGTCAATCAAGAGTGTCTGAGGAACAGAAAAAAAGAATGAAGAAAAATGAACAGAGCCTCAGACATGTAAGACACCATCAAGCATGCAAACATGCATAATAAGAATCTTAGAAGGAGAGGAGCAAGTGAAAGGTACAGAAAGAATATTTGAAGAAATATTTGCCAATAATTTCCCCAAATATAAGCAAAACACTAATCTTCACATCCTCAAACTCCATGTAGAATAAATTCAAAGAGATCCATGCCTAGACACATCATAATCAGACTGTCAAAAGACAAAGAAAAAAATGTTGAAAGCTCACAGAAAAGAAGCAAACCGCCATGTATATATGATACTCAATAAGATCAACAGCTTATTTCTCATTAGAAATTGTGGAGACCAGCAATGGTAGAATGACATATTCAAAGTACTAACAGGAAAAAGAAAAAAAAACAAAACAAAAACAAAAACAAAAAACTAATGAATTCTGTAGCCAGCAAAACTATTGATATGATTTGCCCCCATGTCCCCACCCAAATCTCATGTTGAATTGTAATCCTTAATATTGATTGAGGGACCTGGTGGAAGGTGATGGGATCATAGAGACAGATTTCTCCCTTGTTCTTCTCATGATAGTGTGTTCTCATGATAGCTGGCATGTAGCATTTCCCCCTTTACTCTGTCTCCTGCTTCACCATGGTAAGACATGCTTGTTTCCCTTTTGCCTTTTGCCATGATTGTAAGTTTCCTGAGGCCTCCTGGTCATGCTTCCTGTACAGCTTATGGAACTGTGAGTCAATTAAATTTCTTTTCTTCATAAATTACCTAGTCTCCATTAATTTTTTATAACAGTGTGAGAATGAACTAATAGAACTATCTTTAAAAATGAAGGCAAATTTAAAACATTTCCAGATAAGCAAAAAACTAAAAAATTCCTCACTAGTGACCATACTAAAATAAATATTAAAGAGAATCCTTTAGAATTAAATAAAAGAACCCTAGAGAGTAACTCAAATCTACAAGAAGAAATAAAAAACACAGAAAAGGTAATTACATAGAAAATAGAAAAGAATGTAGAAGATCAGTAGAGTGGTGGGAGAAATTATAGGGAAAGGAGCAGGCCTTCTGAAAGGTTGGAAGGCTCTGCATAGCTTCAGGGGAGAATAGCTGAAGCCAGCTGTTTTATAACCCTGAGTCAGAGGGCAAGATGTAGGTACAAAGCAATGTAGGGAAATTTATCTTAAACAGGCTTGTTTACTTTTGTTGACCAGAAACTGACCTTTGATAATCCGCATGCAGGATATCTGTATCTTCCACCACACATTCAAGCTCAGAGTCTTCAACACAGAATTCCTAGTATCCATGACTACTTTCAAGCTCCCCATTTCTGCCAATAGTCTTGCCATGTTCTGAGGTGGAAATAAAAGCTATTGTTCCCCTGAACAATAAATGTTAATTACCTATGGGTTGTATTTGCTATGGGTTTTTATTTTAGCATTGTGCCTGCACTCAATAAAGCAAGCAGCTCCAGCTTCTCGATGCCACTGCACTTTGTCCACTAGAGCCAGGCAGTCCCCTAGCTGCCCTTACACTGCATACCTGTGTCTCAGTACTCCTTTAATCTGTTGGTCAGCCAGGGTCTGTGGGACAAACCCGGCAAGACAATAAAAATGTGGTTTTTGTTTGTAACCCTTTTTTTCCTATACAATTTAAAAGACAAGCCAGGTGCAATGGTTCATGACTGTAAGCCCAATGTTTTGGGAGGCCAAGACAGAAGGATCGCTTGAGGCCAGGAGTTGGAGACCAACCTAGGCAACACATTGAGACCTTATCTCTATTAAAAAAATTAAAAATTAGCCAGGCATGGTGGCACATGCCTGCAGTCCAAGCTACTCAGGATACTGAGGTAAAAGGATGGCTTGAGCTTGAGTTCAACAATGCAGTGAGCTATAATCATGTCACTATACTTCAGCCTGGGTAGCAGAATGAGACCCTATCTCTAAAAATAATAAAAATGTAAAATAAAATAAAAGACAAGTGCATTAAGCAAAAATTAAAAACCCGTGTTGATGTGAGGATAAAATGAGTTAATAATGTAAAGTTCTTAGATGCTGGCACATATGACAGACTTAATAATTGTAATCCCACCACTTTGGGAGTCCAAGGCAGGCAGATCATGAGGTCAAGACATTGAGACCATCCTGGCCAACACGGCGAAATCCCATCTCTACTACAAAATACAAAATTTAGCTGGGCATGGTGGCGCGCACCTGTAGTCCCAGCTACTCGGGATTCTGAGGCAGGAGAATTGCTTGAACCCAGGAGGCAGAGGTTGCAGTGAGCCAAGATCACACCATTGCACTCCAGCCTGGTGCCTGGCAACAAAGCGAGACTCTGTCTCAAA
>NW_016107508.1:2728213-2731448 GCF_001604975.1 Cebus imitator | reverse complement strand
ACCTATTTAATACAAAAGGCAGTAGTGGAGAAAAAAAAAAAAAAAAAAAAGAAAGAAAAAAAGAAAGAAAGAAAGAAAGAAAAAGAAAAAGAAAAGAAAAACGTAACAATGTTAAGTATCATTATTTTTTATTACCATGTGTGTGAAACATCAGTGGGCATAAATGGTTAGCTAAGTAAGGCAAATGAAACCTGATGATCAATGGGATAATAGCTTTCACAGCCAAATTGCTTTTATTTCCACCTCAGAACATGGCAAGACTATTAGCAGAAACTGGGAGTTGGAAAGTAGTTAGTGATGGATACTCGGAATTCTGTGTAGAAGACACTGAGCTTGAATGTATGGTGGAAGATACAGATGTCCAAAAAAAAAAAAAAAAACCTGACAAAATTGGAATGGAAATTGAATGGGAGGTAGAACCTGGAAATTGTCATAATATTTGAAGTTAAGGGACAATAGTAACTCCCCAAATAAAACAGCATTCATAGAGAATAGCAGAGTAGCAAAGATAGAGATTTAAAAGAAATCAAGAATTGGAGAAAGCCAGTTAGCAAATATTTTCTAGGGGGGTAGGAAATATCCAATCACACAGCCAGAAGGAAAATAATACTCGAATTCCTAATAATGGCATGGCTTTTTAAAAATTGTTTCTATTTTATTGTTCTTATAAAAAGAATATTCTAAGGAAAATGCTAAAATAAAAGATTCTATCTAGTCTACCTAGAAAAGTTTGCAGATACATTGTTGACTTGACTGTTCCTGATATGTAATTTCACCTAGAAAAATGGCAAGAATACTTATGTAATAATGTCTTTATTTCTAAATTTCTCTTTACAGCTAAAAATTTTGGAAATAAGCCTATGTCATTTGGCTCAATTTCATAAAGAAGGGAATCCTATTTCCTGTATTAATTATGGAAAACTGTAACCCTTAGTCTCAATAAAATATTAATAGAAGTCATCAAATATAAGGACCAGACTCTGAAATGAGACTTATTTAATGACTAAGTCTTAGATTAATTCAAGAAACGTTTACTGAATCCTACTGCTATGATTTGAATGTCCCCACCTAACTTATGTTGGAATTTAATTGCCAATGAAACAGTGTTGACATACAGGACCTTTGAGCAGTAATTAAGGAATGGATTATTTGTGTTATTGCGGAAGTTGGTTAGTTTATCACATGGGTGGGATCCTGCTAAAAAGATAAATTATTCATCCCCCATTTTCCTCTCAATCTCACTGGCTCTTGCCCTCTCTCATACCAACTATCTCACCACAAGATGCCTCTACTATGCTATGATGCAGCAAGAAGTCCTCACCAGATGTGCCCTCAATCTTGGAATTCCCAGCCTTTGGACTGGTGACCCAAATAAACCTCTATTGTTTATAAATTACCCAGTCTGCGATATTCTGTTATAGCAGCCAAACACAGAGTAAGACACCTATTATCTGCAATAGATTCTACTCCTCATTCTCTGCAACATGATAGTTTCTCTCTGTTGTCCTATATGTATCTAACCACACACTGGCATGCTACTTACTACCTGTATTAGTCCATTTTCATGCTGCTGATAAATACATACCTGACACTGGACAATTTACAAAGCAAAAAGTTTAATTGGACTTACAGTTCCATGTGGCTAGGAAAGTCTCATAATCATGGCAGAAGGCAAGAAGGAGAAAGTCACATCTTACATGGATGGCAGCAGGCAAAGAGAGACCTTGTACAGGGAAACTCTGCCTTATAAAGCCATCAGATCTCAAGAGAATTATTCACTATCATGAGAACAGTGCAGGAAAGACCTGCCCCATAATTCAATCACCTCCTACTGGGTCCCTCTCATGACATTAATTCAAAATGAGATTTGGGTGGGGACACAGCCAAGCCATACCATTCTGCACCTGACCCCTCCCAAATCTCATGTCCTCACATTTCAAAACCAGTCATGTCTTCCCAAAAATTCCCCAAGTCTTAACTCATCTAAGCATTAACTCAAAAGTCCACAGTTCAAAGTCTCGTCTGAGACAAGGCAAGTACCTTCTGCCTATGAGCCTGTAAAATCACTAGCAAGTAGTTACTGCCTAGATACAACGAGGGTACAGGCATTGAATAAATGCAGCCATTCCAAATGGGAGAAATTGGCTAAAACAAAGGGAGTACAGGCCCCACACAAGTCCAAAATCCAGCAGGGCAGTCAAATCTTACAGCTCCAAAATTATCTCCTTTGACTCCATATTTTGCATCCACATCATGCTGATGTAAGATGTGTGTTCCCATGGACTTCAGCAGCTCTGCCCCTGTGTCTTTGCAGGGTACAGCCACCTTCCTAGCTGTTTTCATGAGCTGGCACTGAGTGTCTGCGGCTTTTCCAGGTGCAAAGTACAAGCTGTCAGTGGATCTACCATTTTGGGGTCTGGAGGATGGTGGCCCTCTTCTCACAGCTCCACTAGGTGGTCCCCCAGTAGGGGCTCTAGTTGGGGCTCCAACCCCACATTACCCTTCTGCACTGCCCTAGCAGAGACTCTCCATGAGAGGCTCATCCTTGCAGCAAACTCCCGCCTGGGCATCCAGGCATTTCCATACATCTTCTGAAATCTAGGCGGAGGTTCCCAAACCCCAATTCTTCACTTCTGTGCACTCTCAGGCTCAACACCACGTGGAAGCTGCCAAGGTTTGGGACTTGCACCCTCTGAAATCACAACCTAAGCTCTACGTTGGCCCCTTTCAGCTATGGCTGGGGCACCTGGGACACAGGACACCAAGTCCTTAGGCTGCACACAGCACAGGGACCCTGGGCCTCACCCATGAAACCATTTTCTCCTAGACCTTCAGGCCTGTGATGGGAGGGGTTGCTGTGAAGGCCTCTGACATGCCCTGGAAACATTTTCCCTGTTGCCTTGGGGATTAACATTTGGATCCTCATTACTTACAAAAATTTCTGTAGCCGGCTTGAATTTCTCCTCAGAAAATAGGTTTTTCTTTTCTATCACATTGTCATCCTGCAAATTGTTTGAACTTTTATGCTCTGCTTCCCTTATAAAACTGAAACTTCCCTTATAAAACTGTTAAAAATTAACAGCACTCAAGTCACTTCTTGAATGCTTTGCTGCTGAGAAATTTCTTCCACCGAAACCGGCGCAAAAAGGATGAAAACACCCGAAACCAGAACACCTCTCCTCCTAAAAGGGATCACAACTCCTCACCAGCAAGGGAACAAGGTTGGATGGAGAAC
>NW_016107508.1:2682246-2728072 GCF_001604975.1 Cebus imitator | reverse complement strand
AAAAAAAAAAAAAAAAAGAAATTTCTTCCACCAGATACCCTAAATCATCTCTTTTAAGTTCAAAGTTCCACATATCTCTAAGGCAGAGGCAAAATGCTGCCAGTCTCTATGCTAAAACCTACCAAGAATCACGTTTGCTCCAGTTCCCAACAAGTTTCTCATCTCCATCTGAGACCACCTCAGCCTGGACTTTATTGTCCATATCATTCTCAGGCTTTTGATCAAAGCCATTCAATGAGTCTCTAGGAAGTTCCAAACTTTCCCACATATTCCTGTCATCTTTTGAGCCCTCCAAACTGTTCCAACCTCTGCCTGTTACCCAGTTCCAAAGTTGCTTCTACATTTTTGGGTGTCTTTTCAACAATACCCAACTCCCTGTACCAATTTACTGAATTAGTCAATTTTCATAATGCTGATAAAAACATACCCTAGACTGGGCAATTTAAAAAGGAAAGAGGTTTAATTGGACTTAGAGTTCCACGTGGCTGGGGAAGCCTCACAATCATGGTGGAAGGCAAGGAGAAGCAAGTCATGTCATACAGGAATGGCAGTGGGCAAAGAGAGAGCTTGTGCAGGGAAACTCTACCTTATAAAGTCATCAGATCTCATAAGAATTGTTCATTACCATGAGAATAGTGCAGGAAAGACCTGCCCCTGTAATTCAAACATCTCCCACTGGGTCCCCTCCCACGACACATGGGAATTCAAGATGAGATTTGGGTGGGGACACAGCCAAGCCGTATCATTACCTTTCTTCAAAAAGTGTTAACATGTTAAGAAAACCAACATTCTACCTCCTAATTCTCAATGAAACTTTTAACAAATCAAATTCACCAAAAACCTAGAGGAACACTCCAACATTTTTCATCTTTTAAAAAATACTTATAAACACATGAATTATAGTTATTTTCTCCTAGGATATGAAAGCCATTCATATTGTGAAATACAGCATACACAGGAAAGTATATAATACATAAATGTGCAGCTTAATGAATTATTATTTAAGCAGACACTCATGTAACCACCACCCAGGACAAGAAACAGGGCATAGCCAACACTGAAAAAGCTTCCAATTTACCATTCTTAACTAAAACTCTCACCCTCACCCCCAAAAGGTAATAATTACCTGACCTTGGTGGTAATTGCTTTCATAATTTCTTTACACAAGTGATTTTAAAAGAACAGAAAACTATTGAAAACCTATTAGTCACTAGACAATATCTAAACATACAGTCAAATACAATTTTTAAAGAAATTATCACAATTATTTTTGTAATTTTACTGATGTTCCATACTATCCCCAAGGCCTATATCAATCCTGAGGTATACTTTAGCCAAATTCCTTTGCAGCCTAATACCAATGATAGTGGCCAGACGCAGTCCTTCATTTCTTCATGAACATATTAGGTGTTATGAACACAGTTATCAAGGTATCCGAAGAGATTTGGGTAATCGCTCATCCACAGTCAATATTTCAAACTGAATACCCAGTCCTGTTCCAGAGAAGACACTTATTAAGGAACTGATGGAACATGTCATGAAAATGAAATAGAAAATGTATCTGAGAACTCCTGTTGACTATGGCCAGAAAAAAATCACTTCTTTGGGTTGTTTGTATATGTGACCCCTGTCACTATGATCCTCATAAAAAAGAATGGGCTGGCCAGGTATGGTGACTCACGCCTGTAATCCCAGCACTTTGGGAGGCCAAGGCAGGCGGATCACAAGGTCAGGAGATTGAGACCATCCTGGCAAACACAGTGAAACCCCATCTCTACTAAAAATACAAAAAAATTAGCCAGGCATGGTGGCAGGTGCCTGTAGTCTCAGCTACTCAGGGTGCGGAGGCAGGAGAATCACTTGAACCTGGGAGGCGGAAGTTGCAGTGAGCTGAGATTGCACCATTGCACTCCAGCCTGGGTGACAGTGAGAGACCCTGTCTAAAAAAATAATGGGCTGATAAGGCATTGTGTGTAGATATTGAGAAATATGAGAGGAAATCTGTAATTTGATACATACTACATGTCCGTATATAACATATAATTAATGTGTAATAAATTTTGAAGTGTTCACTTCTTTTTTTTTTAATCACCTGTACCCTTCCCACTAAGTATGTATCCCTAATACTATACTTTAGGTTTTGCTTATTTTTTAGTATAAATAAATAAAAGCACACAGTATATGTTTTTTTGGTTTTGCTTCTATCCTTCAACATTGTTTCTGAAATTCATCATGTTGTTACATGAAGCTGTCATTTGTTAAGTTTCATTACTGTACGAAATGTAATGCTACGATAAGATTCACATCTCCCAGTGCATATGTGGATATATTTCAGTTGAGTACACACCTTGAAATGAAACTGATGGTCACAGGACTGCCTCATCTACAACTGCATCATACTAAACTGTTTTCCAAACTGGTGTGCTAATTTACACTTCCGCCAGTTGTTCTATATCTTTGCTCATATGTGATAGCGCCATCTTTTTTTAAGCTATACAGTTAATTGTGCAGCATTTTTTTTTTTAGTTTGCAATTCACTGATTACTGAGTTGAGCATTTCTCATGCATTTATTGCACATTTGGATATCTTCTTTGTGAAGTTCCCGTTTAAGTCTTTGATCATTTTATATAAATTGTCTTTTTAAAAATATTATTAAGGAATACTTTATGTCATGTAGATAGAAGCCTTGGCATGGCACTGTAACTCAACCCTGTTATCTCAGCAATTAGGAAGGCTGACGTGGGAGGATCATTTGAGGCCAAACGTTCAAGACCAGCCTGGGCAACACAGCAAAACTCTGTCTCAAAACAAAATTATAGATACAAGCCTTTTGTCAGTTATATATGTTACAAATACTTTCTACCACTCTGTAGCCTACCTTTGCTCTCTCTTAAGTTTGTCTTTTGATAAAGAGATCTTAATTTTATTGTCAAATTTGTCAATCTTTTTCTTTTTTTTCCCATTTATTTATTTTATTGCATTTTAGGTTTTGGGGTACATGTGAAGAACATGCAAGATTGTTGCATAGGTACACACGTGGCAGTGTGATTTGCTGCCTTCCTCCCCATCACCTACATCTGGCATCTCTCCCCTTGCTATCTCTCCCCAGCTCCCCACCCCCCACCGTCCCACCCCTATTGCCCCCCAACTGACCCATGTGTAGTGCTCCCCTCCCTGTGTTGTCAACCTTTTTCTATACAGTTAGTGCTTTTTACTTCTGTTTTAAAAAAATCTTTCCCTACCACAAAGTCACGATAATATCCTTCTATTTTATCTAATAAAGCTTTACTGTTTGCCATGAACCTTCATGCCTATGGCCCACATGGAACTGATTTCTGGTTGTGATATGAGATAAAAGTCAAGTTTCTTTTCCTTTTTCTTTTCTGTTTCTTTTTCTCATACACACACACACATACACACACACACACACACACACACACACACACACACACATATAGATATATCCATTTGTCCCGTACGTTTTATTGAAAAGACTATCCTTAATCCACTACTGTGTAATGGCATCTTTGTTTAATCAAATATTTATAGCTTGGCTCTATTTCCAGACTCTATTTTGTTGTGTCAATCAATTGTATATTATTGTGCTGATACAACAGTTGCAATTACTGCAGCTTTAGGAAAAACATCTTGATGTATGGAATCCTCCCATATTGCTGCCTTTCTTTACAAGTGTTTTAGCTATTCTTGATCTTTGAATTTTCATATAAAGTTTAGAATCAGCTTGAGATTCTAAACACACAGAAAACACACACACAAAAATGGAATTTTGTTTGGGATTGTTTAAATCTACAGATAAATTGAGGAGATAATTTGAAAAGAATCTGTTATCTTTACAACATTAAGTTTTACAGTCTATGAATCTTTCTCCCTTTATTTAGGGCTTCTTTAATTTCCTTCAAGAATGTTCTGCATAGAAGTATAGTACATCTTTTCATAGACTTATTCCCAGAATATTCAAAAATTTTGATGCCACTGTAAATGGTTGCTTTTTATTTTCATTTTATAATTGTATGTGGCTGATATACAGAACTATATCTGTTTTTTTAATGACCTTGTATCCTACAAAGTTGCTAATTTATTTACTAATGCTAATAATATAGCTATACCTTCTTTTAAATTTTTCTACATATACACAATCAAGTTACCAGCAAATACTGACAGTTTATTTATTCATTTCCAATTTGTATTTATCTTATATCTTTTCTTACCTTCTTGCACTGACTAGGATTTCCAGTACAACATTTAAGACAACTAGAGTAGGCATCCTTGTCCTTTTTCCAATTCCAAAGAGAAAGCTTTCAAAATGTCACCAATTAAGTATGATTTTCCTATTGCTTTTCTGTAGAAACCTTTTATCAGGTTGAGGATATTCTCTTACGTTATTAATTTGTTGAGTGTTTTTATCATGAACAGATGTTGACTTTTATCAGATGGTTTGCCACATCTATTGAAATGATCATATGATATTTTTCTGCTTTAATCTTTTAATGTATTATATTACATTGATTGATTATTTTCAATGTTAAACAATATTTCATTTCAGGAATAAATTCAACTTAATTTTCACACATTATCTTCTTATAGGTTGCTGGATGAAGTTTGCTAGTATTTTGTTTAGAATTTTTTCATCTTTGTTCATGAGTGAGATATAGTTTCCTTTTCTCATAATATCTATGACTGTTTCAGTTTCAAGGGAATTCTAATTCTAGACTGAAACAAGTGCACACTGGGCACAGTGGTTCATGCCTGTAATCCCAGCACTTTGGGAGACCAAGATGGGCCGATCACCTGAGGTCAGGAGTTCAAGACCAGGCTGACCAACGTGGTGAAACCCCATTTCTATTAAAAATACAAAAAATTAGTCAGACATGGTGGCACATGCCTATAATATCAGCTACTTAGGAGGCTGAGGCAGGAGAATAATTTAAACCCGGGAGGTGGAGATTGCAGTGAACCAAGATTGTGCCACTGCTCTCCAGCTTGGGAGACAGAGTGAGACTCCACCTCAAAAAAAAAAAAAAAAAAAGGTGCTTCCTCTTTTCCTGTTTTCTGGAAGAATTTGTATTGAGTTGGTGCTTCTGTGTAAGGCCCTCCCATTTTTTATAATCTTCTCCACAAGTTCTAACTCTTTCCACCTCCATGAACTGCAACCTCTGTCTCCTAATTCAGCAAAACCACCAGGCTCTGTTTGGGATCCCGTGTCCTACAATGTTATATGAAAAATTGCCTCCAGGAAAATGAAATGGGGCAACTGTTGGTAGGGATGTAAGTTAGTACAACCACTACTGAGAACAGTTTGGAGGTCCCTCAAAAAACTGAAAAATGAGCTACCATATGATCCAGCAATCCCACTCCTTAGATAGATATATACCCAAAAGAAGGGAAATGAGTATATCTAAGAGATACCTGCACTCCCATGTTATTGCAGCACTATTCATAAGAGCCAAGATTTGGAAGCAACCTAAGGTCAATCAACAGAGGGGCCCATCAACAGATGAGAGATCATATTAGTCTGGTTGGGCACAGTGGTTCACACCTGTAATCCTAGCACTTTGGGAGGCCAAGGCGGGCGGATCATGAGGTCAAGAGATCGAGAGATCGAATTAGTCTATTTTCATGTTGCTGATAAAGACATACCCAAGACTGGGCAATTTACAAAAGAAAGAGGTTTATTGGATTTATAGTTCCATGTAGCTGGGGAGGCCTCACAACCATGGTGGAAGGTGAAAGGCAAGGAGGAACAAGTCACGTGTTACATGGATGGTGGCAGGCAAAGAAAGAGTTTGTACAGGGAAACTCTCGTTTTTTGAAACCATCAGATTTTGTGAGACTCATTCACTATCATGAGAACAGCACAGAAAAGACCCGCTCCCCACAATTTAATCACCTCCCACTGGATTCCTCCCATGACACATGGGAATTGTGGGCACTACAGTTCAAGATGAGATTTGGGTGGGGACACAGTCAAATCATAAGACAGATAAAGAAAATGTGGTACATATACACAAGGGAGTACTATTCAGCCATAAAAAACAATGATATCCTGTCAGTTGCAACAACATAGATGGAACTGGAGGTCATCATGTTAAGTAAAATAAGCCAAGCACAGAAAAACCAATATTGCTTGTTTTCACTTATCTGTTGGAGCTAAAAATTAAAACAACTGAACTCATGGAGATAGAGAGTAGAAGGATGATTATCAGAGGCTAGGAAGGATAGTGTGGGCGGTGTGGATGGTTAATGGGTACAAAATATAGAAAGAACAAATAAGAGCTAGTATTTTCTAGCACAACAGGGTGATTATAGTCCAACAAAATAATTTAATTGTTCATTTTAAAACAACTTAAAGAGGCCTGGCGCAGTAGCTCACAACTGTCATCCCAGACCTTTGGGAGGCCAAACTGGGCAGATTGCTTGAGCCCAGAAGTGCAATACCAGCCTGGCCATCATGGCAAAACCCCATCTCTACAAAATACACAAAAGTTAGCCAGGCGTGGTGGTACCTGCCTGAGTCCCAACTACTCAGGGGGCTGAGGTAAGAGGATTACTTGAGATGGGGAGGCAGAGGCTGCAGTGAGCCACGACTGTGCCACTGCACTCCAGCCTAGGCAACAGATCAAAACCTTATCTCAAATAAAACAAAATAACTAAAAGAGTACAACTGCATTGTTTGAAACACAAAGGATAAATGCTTGAGGTGATGGATATCCCATTTATCCTGATGTTATTACACATTGCATGCCCATATCAAAATATCCCATGTAAACCACAAATCTATACCCCAAAATTAAAATTAAGTTTTATTTGTTTGTTTGCTGGTTTGTTTTGAGAGAGGGAGTCTGGCTCTATTGCCCAGGCTGGAGTGCAGTGGTGTGATCTCGGTTCATTACCACCACTGCCTCCCAGATTCAAGCAATTCTCTTGCCTCAGCTTCCCAAGTAGCTGGGACTACAGGCATGAGCCACTACACCAAGCAAAATTTTGTATTTTTAGTACAGACAGGGTTTCACCACACTGGCCAGGCTGGTCTCAAACTCCTGACCTCAGGTGATCTGCCCACTTTGGCCTCCCAAAGTGCTGGGATTACAGGTGTGAGCCACCACACTTAGCCTAAGTTTTTTGTTTTTAAGTAATTGCCACAGACAATCCAGCCTTCAGCAACCACCACCCTGATCACTCAGCAGCCATGAACATCAAGGCAACATCAGCAGAGAGTATTTTGCTGAAGGTTCATAGGCTTATTCACATCATTAGCCATAAAGTATGTTTAAATTAAGATACACATATTGTTTTTTAGACATAATGTTATTGTACAGTTAACAGGCTATGGTATAATGTAAACCTACCTTTTATGTGTACTGGAAAGCCAAAAAATTTATGCAACTCATTTTATTGCTATATTTGCTTTACTGCAATGATCTGGAATGGAATACCTTGAGAGTATGCCTGTAGATTATTAGACAACATTTTTCTACCCTTCTTCCCTACTCACCCATAACCATTTCCTTCCACAACCCCAGTTCCCACTTCTCCCCATCTTCTCCTGAAGAAAGAAAATGAAAACTACATTTCAGGTGCAAAGTAGGCCATGGTGAATGCTAAGCCAAGAGAGAACTCACAATCTCTCTCACAAAATTATATAGCCATGAGAAAGTCCCAATATATAAAAGTTAATTCCTCTAAGACTTCTTTCAAGATCAGTTTAAGTTACATACCCTCCATAAAGGAAGAGGTTCTACTTGATTTTCTTTCTTTCTTTCTCTTTTATTTATTTATTTATTTATTTATTTTGAGATGGAATTTCATTATTGTTGCCCAGGCTAGAGTGCAATGGCACAATCTTGGCTCACCATAACCTCCACCTCATGGTTTCAAGCGATTCTTCTGCATAAGCCTCCCAAAATAATTGTTCCCATTTATTCTGATGTTTTTACATCAGGATTAGCTGGGATTACAGGCACGTGCCACCACACCTGGCTAATTTTGAATCTTTAGTAGAGACAGGGTTTCTCTATGTTGGTCAGACTGGTTTCAAACTCCCAACCTCAAGTGATCGACCCGCCTCGGCCTCCCAAAGTGCTGGGATTACAGGAGTAAGACACTGCACCCAGCCAATTTTCTATCCCAGCTAACTATTCTTTCTTCAGTCTTTCAGATAATAAGCCCTTTCCCTTATAATATTTATCATATTCAGTCTTAAATTATTTATTTATATATTTTACCTTTTATTCTAAAATAAAACTGGGAGATTAGACATTCTACCTTGTCTATTCTGCTATTTTATTTTAGATTAGTGACAGACTTTTTGTATCCTTATGGAGTATAGTGCATTGTGGTATATGCACTAGATCAATCAATATTTAATATTGATGCAGCAGTGCTTACACTTCTTTTTAACTGATAAGGAGGAAGATAAAATGGATGGAATTTGGAATCAGAAGACATGGATTCCAGAAGTGACTCTACCCTTCACTAAACATGAACCTTGGGAAAGTCACTTAACCTCTCAGAGCCTCAGTTTCTTCATCCGCATCTATATCAGTCTTTCTCATTTCTATATCATCAGGGGTTGGACACCCAGAAGGTACTCATTAAATACTGAGTAAATGAACAAATGAATAAATTTTAAAATGCATGCAAAAATGGCATGCAAACTATTAATGGTTGGCATGTAATTTATTAAACTCTATTTTGTAGGAACTGTAACTATATTCCTGAGGAAGGGAAGGAATATAATAATAATCTTCCTCAGGAATATATACACAGTCCCTTTTGCCATGTAAGGTAACATCTTGACATCTTGACAGGTCCCGGAGATTAGGACCTGGACATCTTTGAGGAGTGGGAGGGCAAGCATGATTTTTGTCTACCACATATTCTTACACATTCAAAATCAGAAAATAGTGTTATTTTCTTCTCAAAGCTCCTCTGAAGTTCATTTTTAAAACCAAGGCATGGAACAAGGTGGGTGGAAATATCTCAGGCAATTTGCAATCTCCTGGGATGTGTGGGTTACACTTGGCCAATAATAAATCTCCGCAACAGAGGCATATCTATTACATATCTTGTATTATTAGGAGCCAGAAGATAAATAGATATAGATACAGACACTGAATTCTGAATTCAGAAATTAACATTAATATGTCCAGTTCAGGGAATTTGTAAAACATCTTAGATTCATTTAAAGTTTTTTCCCCTCCTCTAGAAAGGCAGCATGGTTGGTCTACTTAGTTCCTAGCCTAGCTTGTCTATTTCTCCTCCCTTACTTATTAGTTCACACTTCGCTCTCCTAAGACTGCAAGCGGGAAGGAGGGCCAGCCTGATAAGACGTAAGGTGAAAGAAAGGTCTTATTTGACTCATACTCTTGGAAATCTACCTCTAAAACTCTCTGAGCATGGCAAGTGTTTAAAGCTGACACTTTCTCTAGAGGACACTTTTGTCTTTCTTTGAAGTTCACACACCAGCAGTTCCCTTGACACATGCAAATATATCTCTTCTGGAATGTTCTCCAAGCATTCTACCCAGGAATCTGAGAGTATACCTCCTGTTCTTCCCACTGAAGTCTTCTCAACTCTCTAGATGATGTTTTTAGGCAGACTCTTCAGACAATCCCATTTGTCTCTTCCTCTCACTTCAGAAGCCCTCATCTGGCCTACCAGTAGCACGCTTCTTGAGCACTATTCTTGGGAGTGCTGCTATTTTCCAAACCCAGCTTGCTCTTCATCGAAAGCCCTGGCAGGCAGCTCCAGACACAGCATGTCATTCTCTGGATGATTTAGCTACATGAACCCCAAACCCTAGAACACATACATGAAGCTCCCTGAGTGATTCCATTAAAGGTCCTCTCACCAGCCTTTAAGTGAGGGAAAAGCACCCACACCCCTTCTGGGGGGAGTCACAACCCCGATATCTGTCTGAAAATAGGGTCCCTTGACATTTCTAACAATACCTCTGGGCTTCTCCAGTTTCTTTTATAGGCTAGAGGTAGTTCGTCAGCTAAAGATTACAAAAGCAGCTTCCCTTTCAAATCTGCTTCATGATCTTCCATCTCACTTCAGAACTGGAACTAGTTAGCACCTTTATCTTGGGGTCTGGGCCAAAACTGAGGCAAAATAATCAAATCTTAACATTCCACTCCATGTATTTGTTTTTACAAAATTAATGTATTTCCTCTACTAAGAATAAAATTCCATATGGGCAGGAACCACATCTGTTTTATCACTGACTATCTAAGGCACTCAATAAATACTTACTAAATGACTGACAAATACTAACAAATCAGCAAAACTCCCTGGCTCTCAAAAGCTCAGAAACTATATTAACTTCATACATTCGTATGCTATTTTCAGATTCCTCCAGAATATCTCTGCAGTGTGGCTGTATTACAACTTTGGCAAAAACATGAGTATAAGAGCCACCAGAAAAATCTATATACTGAATGTAATATAAGGCAAAACATTAAACGAGCATCTTTCATTCAATCCAACAAATACTGATTGAGTAACTTCTATATGCCGAGCAAGATGCCAGGTACTATTGTACAGTGTTGAACTAAATAGCCAACATCTGGCCTTCATGGAGCTTATAGTCTAACAGGGGATGCACACAAACAAAACTCTTACTGAAAAATTTCAATTTCACATAAATATGGTGAAGAAAATGCATAGGGTGTACTCATAGAAAATAAAAGAAGGAAGCAGAAAGACCACCTTAGAGTGGTCAAAGGGAGTTTCTCTAGCAAATGGCTTTTAAGCTGAGACCTGAAGATAAGCAGTAGCCCCTGTAGGATGTGGAGGGGAGTGGAGAAGTCTCCCCAAGCAAAGGTTCTGAGATGACCCTTAATCTGGGGAGAGAAGTAGAATGAGAAATGGAGGAAGGTAATCTTCGTACTTTTTACTACATATATTGTGGGAGCTCTGTCAGAGTGGTGGGGAAAACTGTAGGGAAAGGACAGAAACCTTCTGAAAAGTCAGAAGGCTCTGCAGAGCCCTGGGGGAGAATAGCGGAAGGGAGCTGTTCTAAAACCGTGAGGCAGAGGGCAAGGAGTAGGTACAAGGGAGTGTGGGAGAATTTATCTTAAACAGGCTTGTTTACTTATGTTGACCAGGAACTGATCTTTGATCATCCACACCAGACGTTCCCTGAAAGGAGAACAATGTTAATTACCTACAGGTTGTGTGGGCTCCAGGTTTTCGGCATTTTGCCTGCACTGAATAAAAGCAAGCAGCTCCAGCTTCTCAGGGCTACACGCTGGCCACTACAGCCAGGCAGTCACCTAGCTGCTGTTACACTGCATACCTGTGTCTGAGTACTCATTTCATTCGTCAGCCAGGGTCTGCGGGACAGACCCGGCAATATATGATCTTCATTTTTTATAACAAAAATATATTAATGTGTCATTTTATGATGAAAAAAAGTTTACTCTGACTTTGGAATTGGATATTGTATCTTGGTTCTAATTTTTCCCAAACCTGGAGATAGAAAAATGTCACCCCCACCCTCCTACTCTAACCATCCCACCAATAAGGAGAATAAATCTAACATATGCATCTACTATGTGCCAGCTTCCTTACTTACGTTGTGTCTTTAATCCTCAGATCAACCCTGTGAAGTTAAATTGAGGAAGAGAAAGTGAAGTAATTCGCCCAGACTCACAATACTAAGAGGTGGCGGACTGAAATTCTGGTCTGTACAAACTCTTGCATCATGAAATTTAAAATGCAAAATGATATTAATATTCGAGAAGCCCTGAATCCAATGGGAAGTCTAATATCTTGCATTCAAATTTCTTTTTAAATTAATTTTATTTTATTATATTCCAATAGCTTTTGGGGAACAGGTGGGTTTTGGTTACATGGATACATTCTTTTTTTTAACTTCTACTTATTTTTTTATTTTTATTTTTATTATACTTTAAGTTCTGGGGTACGTGTGCAGAATGTGCAGGTTTGTTACATAGTTATATACATGCCATGGTGATTTGCTGCAATCATCCCCCCGTCATCTACATTAGGTATTTCTCCTAATTCTATCCCTCCCCAATCCCCCCACATGCTTCCATTCTTTCCCTAGCCCACACCCCCCAACAGATCCCAGTGTGTGATGTTTCCCTCCTTGTGTCCATGTGTTCTCATTGTTCAACACCCACTTGTGAGTGAGAACATGTGGTGTTTGGTTTTCTGTTCTTGTGTCAGTTTGCTGAGAATTATGGTTTCCAGTTTCATCTACGGCCCTGAAAAGGACATGAACTCACCCTTCTTTATGGCTGCATAGTATTTCATGGTGTATATGTGCCACATTTTCTTTATCCAGTCTATCACTGATGGGCATTTGGGTTGGCTCCAAGTCTTTGCTATTGTGAACAGTGCCACAATAAACTTACGTGTGCATGTATCTTTATGATAGAATGATTTATAATCCTTTGGGTATATACCCAGTAATGGGATTGCTGGGTCAAATGATATTTCTATTTCTAGATCCTTGAGGAATCACCACACTGTCTTCCACAATGGTTGAACTAATTTACACTCCCACCAACAGTGTAAAAGTGTTCCTATTTCTCCACATCCCCTCCAGCATCTGTTGTCTCCTGATTTTTTAATGATCACCATTCTAACTGGTGTGAGATGGTATCTCAATGTGGTTTTGATTTGCATTTCTCTAATGACCAGTGATTATGAGCTTTTTTTCTATGTTTGTTGGCTGCATAAATGTCTTCTTTTGAGAAGTGTCTGTTCATATCCTTCACCCACTTTTTGATGGGGTTGTTTTTCCTTGTAAATTTGTTTAAGTTCTTTGTAGATTCTGGATATTAGCCCTTTGTCTGATGGGTAGATTGCAAAAATTTTTTCCCATTCTGTGGGTTGCCAGTTCACTCTAATGATAGCTTCTTTTTCTGTGCAGAAGTTCTTAAGTTTAATTAGATCCCATTTGTCTATTTTGGCTTTTGTTGCCAATGCTTTTGGTGTTTTAGTCATAAAGTCCTTGCCATGCCTATGTCCTGAATGGTATTGCCTAGGTTTTCTTCGAGGGTTTTTCTGGTGTTAGGTCTTATGTTTAAATCTTTAATCCATCTGGATTTAATTTTTGTATAAGGTGTAAGGAAAGGATCCAGTTTCGGCTTTCTGCATATGGTTAGCCAGTTTTCCCAACACATTTATTAAATAGGGAATCTTTTCCCCATTGCTTTTTTTTTTGTCAGGTTTGTCAAAGATCAGATGGTTGTAGATGTGCGTGTTACTTCTGAGGGCTCTGTTCTGTTCCATTGGTCTACATCTCTGTTTTGGTAACAGTGCCATCCTGTTTTGATTACCTGCAGCCTTGTGGTATAGTTTAAAGTCAGGTAGCATGATGCCTCCAGCTTTTTTTTTTTTCTCCTTAGGATTGTCTTGGCTATGCGGGCTCCTTTTTGGTTCCATATGAAGAGTAAGGTGATTTTTTCCAGTTCTTTGAAGAAAGTCAACAGTAGCTTGATGGGGATAACACTGAATCTATACATTACTTTGGGTAGTATGGCCATTTTCATGATATTGATTCTTCCTAACCATGAGCATGGACTGTTTTTCCATCTGTTTGTGTCCTCTCTTATTTCCTTGAGCAGTGGTTTGCAGTTCTCCTTGAAGAGGTCCTTTACATTCTTTGTTAGTTGTATTCCTAGGTATTTTAGTCTCTTTGTAGCAATTGTGAATGGCAGTTCGTTCTTGATTTGGCTCTCTTTGAGTCTGTTATTGGTGTATAGGAATGCTTGTGATTTTTGCACATTGATTTTGTATCCTGAGACTCTGCTGAAGTTGCTTATTGGTTTCAAGAGACTTTGAGCTGAGACGATGGCGTCTTCTAAGTATACAATCGTGTCAGCTGCAAATAGAGACAATTTGACTTCCTCTTTTCCTAATTGAATACGCTTTATTTATTTTTCTTGCCTGATTGCCCTGGCCAGCACTTCCAATACTATGTTGAATAGGAGTGGTGAGAGAGGGCATCCTTGCCTTGTGCCAGTTTTCAAAGGAAATGCTTCCAGTTTTTGTCCATTCAGTATGATATTGGCTGTGGGTTTGTCATAAATAGCTCTTATTATTTTGAGATACGTTCCATTGATACCTAGTTTATTGAGAGTTTTTAGCATAAAAGGCTGTTGAATTTTGTTGAAGGCCTTCTCTGCATCTATTGAGATAATCATGTGGTTTTTGTCTTTGGTACTGTTTATGTGGTGGATTACGTTTATAGATTTATATATGTTGAACCAGCCTTGCATCCCAGGGATGAAACCAACTTGATTGTGATGGATAAGCTTTTTGATGTGCTGTTGGATTTGGTTTGCCAGTATTTTACTGAGGATATTAGCATCAATGTTCATCATGAATATTGGCGTGAAACTTTGTTTTTAGTTGTGTCTCTGCCAGGTTTTGGTATCAAGATAATGTTGGTCTCATAAAATGAGTTAGGGAGGATTCCCTGTTTTTGTATTGTCTGGAATAGTTTTGGAAGGAATGGTACCAGCTCCTCTTTGTACCTCTGGTAGAATTTGGCTGTGAACCCGTCTGGTCCTGGACTTTCATTGGTTGGTAGGCTATTAATTGCTGCTTCAGATAAATTCTTTAGTAATGATCTCTGAGATTTTGGTGCACCCGTCACCCAAGCAGTGTACGCTGCACCCAATGTGTACTCTTTTATCCCTCATCCCCTTCTTGCTCTCCCCCTGGAGTTCCCAAAGTCCATTATATCATTCTTATTGCATTCATATTTATAAAATGTGCTTCTGCAAATTAGAATCCCAAGCAGCCACAACAATTGGTTTAATGGGTGATTTTAAATACAAGTTGTATATTAAAGTAGGTAGGAATGATAGTGAAGAAATCTTGCAGTTTATTAAAGTCTGAAATGTACCAAATGAGGTGAATTATAAATGTCTACAGGATATAAGGTGATTCTTAGGCTTTCAGTCATTAAACATTTAATATTTATGACCAATTACAGAAATCTCCCTAATTTGCCAACCTCAGAAAAGTTTACTAGCCTGTTCATATTTACCATGTCCTGCTTAATTACAGATGATGACTTTTTTGGTTATCTATAGCCTGTGCAAACTCTCTCTCAACCTTTACTGGTTTATAAGTCTACCTGTTTTTGTTTGGCTCTTAGGGAAACTAACAAAGACATATTCTCTGTAGTTCAAGTAAAAGATGTTGATAAAGATTATACCTGGAGTAATAAGAGAAATATCATAGATATTCACAAACAGAAGCCCAAGTACAGGTGTGAGCTGGAAGTAGTTGTAGATTTAAAGAAGAGGTCAATCACAGCAGTGGAAATTCATGAATCCTCACTCTTTTGCTCAGCTGCTAAAATGACTCTCTTATACTCTTTTGCTCCTCCTGATCCAGACTTCATCACCTTCTCATAGTGTCAGCTCTGTCTAAAGTTGGCTTCAATGAGGCTTCTTGTAGCCTTTCCAGCTACTCCGCATTCTGGCCTTTTGAGTCTCATCTCCTATTGTTTGTTATATAGTGCTGCCCATGTATCTAAGTTTTCTCCTTTTCTCAAATACATCACACTGAAAGAAGAGACATGATTCTGGCAACCACATTGATTTCATAAGTAGCACATGCTACTACATGTTGAGCTTCTGTAATCTGAAAATCTGAAATCCAACAGGATCCAAAATTCAAAATTGTCTGAGTACCAACATGATGCCCCAAGTGGAAAATTCCACATCTGACCTCATGTGATGGGTTGCAATTAAAGCAGAGTTAAAATTTTGTTTCATCCATAAAGTTATTTAAAATATTGTATTAAATTACCTTCAGACTATCTGAATATGGCTTACGTGAAACATAAATGAATTTTGTGTTTAGACTTAGATCCTATCTCCAAGATATCTCATTATGTATATGGAGATATTCCAAAATCTGAAAAAAAAAAAAAAATCAAAATCTGAAGCACTTCTGGTCTCAAGCATTTCAGATAAGGGATACTAAACTTGTACCACCAACAAGCCTATATATTCACTCTATAGTCTCTGATCTCAAGGAGGAAGTACCCCAAAGGTTAAAATTTATAATTTTTGTCTTCTTGAACTTAAAATTCTTATAATCACCTAAAGATGCAGTGAGAATGCCAATCCTAAAAAGTCAATACAGGTCTCTGGGCAAGTGTGTTCCCACCTTTCCATGTCAGCTGAGGATGAGAAGTATTATCTTGTCCCTGAAGGGAAGCTGTGGTAAGGAAGACAAAAGTATGTGGGAAATACTCCTTTATATCTCCAGGGCTTAAGCATGACAGTAAACAGTCATCAATGAATCAAAATTTGTTGACAATCCTAATCCTGTGGCTTATTTTCTATCCCTAACTCATTTACCAATAGGCTGATTTTTGGTGATTTCTAATGAATGAACAACTGTTAAGTCAGGATACCTCATTATTACAGCAAATATTTTCCAACTTCTTAAACTGTTTAAAAACTGAAATGTATTTTGTCTACCAGTAAAAACAGACTACGTGGCAGGGATCCTCCTCCTATGAAAGTTGTATGTAACTCTTTGCTGGGAGTGGGTAAGAACTAGGGGAGTTGTTCTGGTGGTCTTTCATACTGGGGAGCATTCTGATGGTCAATACACATCTCCATGCAACCTTTTATTGAGACAAGATGAATGGTAGGATTATGAATAGGTTATGCCTTTCCAAAACCACATTGGCTGTCGTCCCACCCAATATACATTGGATTCCACTACAGCTTTAGGCAGTTCTTTTGTTTGTTTGTTTGTTTGTTGTATTTTCTTTTATTTATTTAGACAGTTCTTTGTTATAGGATTTCAAAATGTGTCCTAAATGTAGAGACTGAGAGTTGTGCTCCTTTATAGTTCATTCTCCCCTTTATATCACCCCACAGTTGCAAGACCTCATTGGTTGAGCCTTCAGATTGTCTCCAGATAATCACTATTTTATTTTCCAACTCTTGCCCTCTCCCCTTTACTTTTCCCTTTCCCCTATAGTTGCTCTTTTCAAGCCCTCACCCCTCAGTACACCACTGTTTTCTTCAAGAAACAACTATTCTCATTGCACTTCTTTCTTGAATCTTGCAAACTTCACTACCTCGAGTGCAGCTGAATGGAGTCAGTGAAGTCTTTGTCCACTCCTTTACTCATCTCACAAAGAGAAAAGGAGAACTCTTGTTATTTACATACTTGCATATGTACATAGGTGAGTATATGAGAGAAAGCCAGAGAAAAGGAGAGGGAGTAAAAATAAGAGAGAAAAAGAGAGACAGACTTTGAGTTCAAACTGTCTCCATTATCAAGGCTACTGCACCTGAAGTTCATCCTAAAGAATCAAACACAAATATAGTCATGCACTGCATAACAACATTTCACTCAATGATGAACTGCATGTATGACGGTGATCCCCTAAGATTATAATATCACATTTTTACTATACATTTTCTATGTTCAGATACACAAGTACTTGCCATTGTGTTACAAATGCATATAATATTCAGAACAGTCACAGGCTGTACATGTATGTAGCCTAGGAGCAACAGACTATACCATATAGCCTGGATATGTAGTAGGTTATACCATCTAGGTATGTGTAAGTACTTTCTATGATGCTTGCATAGTGACAGAATTACCTAAAAAAACATTTCTCAGAATGTATTCCCATCATTAAGCAACACATGACTATATAGCTAAATATAATGTGGTGCCCTTGTTTGGATCCTAGAATGAAAATAAGAACATTAGTTAAAAAAACTTGTAAAATCCAAATATAGTCTGGAGTTTAGTTAATAGTAATGTAGTAATTTTCATTTCTTAGTTTTGATGAATGTCCAATGATTATGTGAGGTGTTAACATTAGGAAATACTGGGTAAGTGTATACAGAAACTCTCTGCTTTATCTCTGCAATTTTTCTATAAATCTTAAATATTCCAATCTAAAAAGTTTACTTAAAAATAAACATGGGCTAGGCAGGGTGACTCGCATCTTTAGCCCCAGCACTTTGAGAGGCCAAGGCAGGAGGATCACGTGATGCTGGGAGTTCAAAAGCATACTGGGTAACACAGTTAGACTCTGTATCTACCAAAAGAAATGGCCAGGTATGGTGGTGTGTACCTGTAACCCTAGCTACTCTGGAGGCTGAGACAGGATGACCAATTGAACCCAGAAGTTCCAGGTTACAGTGAGTTATGATCGTACCACAGCACTCCAGCCTGGGCAACAGAGCAAGACCATCTAATATATATATTTAAATTAAATAAGCAAAAAGCCATTGATTGACCTGAGGCTGTCTCCATAACAAACTGCAACCTAATTTAGTATACAGACAAACTGAAACCCAACTTCGGGGCATATTTTTTGTAACAAATAGCTGGGATTCAGCTAATCACAAAAAGCCAACTGACCATACCATACCAAAACAAGGCAAACACCTAGCTGTAGCCAACCAGATATTTCTCTGCTTTCTGTAATAGCTAACTCCTCATGCTGCTTGAAGCACTCTGAACTTTTCTGGCTCTGAGCGCTGCACAATTCATGAATTGTTCTTCGTTCAAATAAACCTGTTAAATTCAAATTATCTAAAGTTTCAGGAATATAACACACACACACGTGCACACACACACACACACACACACACACAGAGCTATATGTATATAAGATAGATATAGACATATAGTTTGCCATTGCGATAATTTTTTTCTTCTTCAGAAGACCACCAGTTCTATTCTACCTCTGAATGCATTAGTAAATAATGCTCCTTTTCCTGCAGACTGTAAGGAAAGATTAGAGAAAGATTTTATAACACCACACAGCACTTGAAAAAATTTTAATCTCTATAAGATAGTTTTCTTCCTCATCAAAATCTCTCTAGTTCCCTCAACACTCTCTTCTATCAATACATATTAAGTGCCTCTGGTTATCTATTGTTGCATAACAAACTAGCCTAAAACTTAGAGACTTAAATACCTTATTATAATTCATGTCTCAGTCATTTTCTGTTGCTGATTAACAGAATACTTCGAACTGGCTAATTTATAAGAAAAGAAATTTATTTCTTACACTTATGGAGGCTGAGAAGTCCCAGGTCAAAAGGTCACATCTGGTTCGAGCCTTCTTGCTGATTCTGTGGAGTCCCAAATTGGCACAGGGAATCATGTGGTGAGGGGCCTGAGCATGCTAGGTCAGGTCTCTCTTCCTCTTCTTATAAGGCCACCAGTCCCACTCCCATGATGACTCATTGATATGGTTTGATCTGTATCCCCAGCCAACTCTCATGTCAAATTATAATCCCCAGTGTTGAAGGTGGGGCCTGGTGGAAGGTGATTGGATCATGGGGGTAATCCTTCATGAATGGTTTAGTGCCATCCCCTTGGTGCTGTTCCTGTAATAGGGCTCTCATGAGATCCGATCATTTAAAAGTGTGCAGCACCTCTCCACTCTCTCTTGCTCCTGCTCCCCCAATATGAGATGTCTTCCTCCTTTTTGCTTTCCACCATGACTGGAAGTTTCCTGAGACCTCCCCAGAAGCAGAAGCCACTATGCTTCCTGTACAGCCTACAGAACTGTGAGCCAATTAAACCTATTTTCTTTATAAATTACCCAGTCTCAGGTATTTCTTCACAGCAATGTGAGAAAAAACTAATACACCTATTAATCCATTAACCCATTAATCCACTAATACATGGGTGGATTAATCCATAAGTGAGGGCAGAAGCCTAATGACTCAATCACCCTTTTTTTATTTGTTTTTGAGATAGGGTCTCACTCTGTCACCCAGGCTGGGGTGCAGTGGTGCAATCACAGCTCACTGTAGCATTGACCTCTTGGGCTCAGGTGGTCCTCCTACCTCAGCCTCCTGAGTAGCTGGAACTACAGGCACACATACCACCATGCCCAGCTAACTTTTGTATTCTTTGTAGAGACAGGGTTTTGCAATGTTGCCCAGGCTGGTATTTAACTCCTGGGCTCAACTGATACTCCTGCCTTAGCATCCCAAAGTGTGAGCCACCGCACCCAGCTTCAACCACCTTTTAAAGGACTCACTTCTCAATACTCCCACAATGGGGATGAAATTGCACATAAGTTTTGGAGGGAACAAATATTTAAGTCATGGCATTCCACCCCAGCACCCCAAAACTCATGTCCTTCTCATATACAAATACACTAATTCCTTCTCCATAGCCCCAGAGTTTTAACTCCAACACCAAAACTCCAAAGTCCAAAGTCTCATCTGTGAGCCTGTGAAATTAACGCAACTTTTCTACTTTCAAGATACAATGGAGGCTGAGTATAGTGGCTCACACCTGTAATGCCAGCACTTCAGAAGGCCAAAGCAGAAGGATTGCTTGAACCCAGGAATTTGAGACCAGCCTGTGTAACGTAGTTAGACCCTGTCTCTATAAAGAATAATATTTAAAAAAATAGCCAGCTGTGGTGGTACCCACCTGTTATCCCAGCTACTCAAGAGGCTGAGGCAGGAGGATTGCTTGAGCCCAGGAGGTCAAGGCTGCAGTGCGCCATGATCATGCCATTGTACACCTTCGTAAGTGACAAAATAAGGCCCTGTTTTTAAAAAAGAAAGTGACTGTGGTGGGGGGGAGCTAGGAGAGGGACAGTGGGGTGGGGGGTGGAGAGTTGGAAAGGGATAACATAGGGAGAAATGTCAGATACAGGTGATGGGGAGGAAGGCAGCAAACTATATTGCCATGTATGTACCTATACAACAATCTTGCATGTTCTTCACACATACCCCAAAACCTAAAATGTAATAAAATATATATATTTTTTAAAAGTGACTTAAGAAAGAAAGAACGCTACAATGCTGGTACAGGAATAAGATACACATTTGCATTCCAAAAGAGAAAAGTAGGCAAAGAAAAGATAACAGGCCCAAAGCAAGTCTGAAAGCCAGCAGGGTAAACATTAAACCTTAAAGCGGGAGAATAACTGCTTTTGACTCCATGTTCTACCTCCTGAACGCAATAGGGCAAAGTTGAGCCCCCAATGCCTCAGGTATCCCTATCCCTATGGCTTTGCTGGGTACAACCCACATAGCTGCTTGTGTGGGTTGAAGTCCAGTGTTTGAAACTTTCCCAGGTGGATGTTGCCTGTTGCCAGTGACTCCAGAGTTCCAGGGTCCTAAAAGCGGTCCTGCTTCCACAGTTCCACTTAGGCATTACCCTGGTGGGAACTTTCTGCAGTAGCTCCAGCCCCACGTTTCTGCTCAGCATTGCTCTAGTGGGGCTCTCTGTGCTAGCACCACACCTGTGACAAGTCTATGCTTGGGGCCCCATAGACATCTTTGGAAAACTGGGTGGAGGTTGCCAGGCCTCCATAGCTTTTGATTTTTTCAAGCCTACAGAATTAGCACCATGTGGATGCCACTATGGCACACCTGGAATAAATCCCACTTAGCTGTAGTGTATGATTTTTTAAAATACACATCATTGGGTTTGATTTGCTAATATTGTGTTGCAGTTTTTTGCTTCTATGTTGAGGAAAGTTACTGAGTTGTAGTTTTTTTCTTTTCTTACAATCTTTTTGTCTAGCTTTATTAGATAATGCTGGCCTTGCAGAATGTGCTAGAAAGTATTTATCCTTCTTCTATCTTCTGGAAAACAAAGTACTGCTATTATCTCTTCCTAAAATGTTTGGTAGAATTCACCTGTGAAGCCATCTGGGCTTGATGCTTTCTATTTTGCAGGTTAATTATTGATTCAACTTCTTTAATAGATATCAGCCTATTCAGATTATACATTTCTTTTTCTTTGAGTTTTGGCAGACTGTGTTTCAAGGAATTGGCTCATCTCATGTAGGTTATCAAATTTGTGGGAATATTAAGTTGGTGCAAGAGTAATTGCAGTTTTTGCCATTACTTTCAATGGTCTATGCTCTACTTTTGTGCATTCCACAAATTTTGATAAGTTGTTCTTATTTTCATTAGTTCCAAATATTCTTTAATTTCTCTTGAGATGTCTTCTTTCACTCATGTGTTATTTAGAAGTGTGTTGTTTCATCTCCAAGTATTTTGAAATATTCCAGCTATCTTTCAGTTATTGATTACTAGTTTAATTTCATTGTGGTCTGAGAGGAAATATTGTAAGATTTCTATTCTTTTGAACTTGTTAATGTGTGTTTTTTTTTTTTTTTTTTTGGGAGTTTCGCTCTTGTTACCCAGGCTGGAGTGCAATGGCGCGATCTCGGCTCACCGCAACCTCCGCCTCCTGGGTTCAGGCAATTCTCCTGTCTCAGCCTCCTGAGTAGCTGGGACTACAGGCACGCGCCACCATGCCCAGCTAATTTTTTGTATTTTTAGTAGAGACGGGGTTTCACCATGTTGACCAGGATGGTCTCGATCTCTTGACCTCGTGATCCACCCGCCTCGGCCTCCCAAAGTGCTGGGATTACAGGCTTGAGCCACCGCGCCCGGCTAATGTGTGTTTTATGGCCCCAAATGTGCTATATCTTAATTAATATCCCTTGTGACCCTGAGAAGAACATGTACTCTGCTGTTGTTGGATAAGGTAGTCTATAGATGTTCATTATATCCAGTTGATTGATGGTGTTGTTAAGTTCAACTATGTCCTTACTTGTCTATTTGACCTTGGAATTCTATTGGTTTTTGTCTCATATTTTGATTCTTTGCTGTTAGGCGCTTAACCACATTAAGGATTGTATGTGTTCTTGAAGAATTAACTCCTTTACTATTATGTAATATACAAATTTATCCTGAGTAATATTCCTTGGTCTGAAGTCTTCTCTGTTTGAAATCAACATAGCTACTCCTGATTTATTTTTGTTAAAGTTAGCATGATATGTCTTCCTCCATTTACTTTTAAACTACATGTGTCTTTATATCTGAAGTAGGTTTCTTGCAGACAATATATAGTTGGGTCACATTTTCTGATCCACTCTGACAATCTCTGTCTTTTATCTGTGTATTATATCATTCGCATTCAAAATTATTATTGATAGAGCTGGTTTAGCGTTTGTTACTGTAGGTAATATAATAATATAAGATAGATACAGATTAGTTACCACATATATAGATATACACATATGAACGTAAGCCTATATAATTGAATACAATGTTGCTATTACTTTGAGCATTTATAGATCAATTAAGAAGAAAATAATAGTTTATCTTCACTTATTCCTTCCTTAGTGTTCTTTTTTTCTTTATGTTGCTCCAAGTTTCTGTCCTATATTATTTTACTTCTCTCTGAAGAACTTCTTTTAACTTCTCTTGCAAGGCAGGTCTACTGGCAATGAAGTTCCTCATTTTTGTGTGAGAATATCTTTGTTTCTCCTTAACCTTTGAAGGATAATTTTGCAGGTTATGGGATTCTAGGTTATTGGGATTTTTTCTTTCAATACTTTAAATATTTCATTCCACTCTCTTCTTGTTTGCATGGTTTCTGAGAAGTCAGTTGTAATTCTTATCTTTGTTCATCTGTAAGTAAGAAGTTTTTTTTCCCCACTGATTTCTTTCAGGACTTTTTTCTTTATCTTTGATTTTCTGTATTAAAAACAATGTGCCTAGCTGTTGTGTTCTGCATTTCGTTTTTTGTTTAGTTTTGTTTTGTTTTTGTGTTTTATGGGTTTTTTATTTTTGTGGGGTTTTTTTGGTGGGAGGAGGAGCGTATCTTGTATTGTGTTTCTGAGCTTCCTGGATCTGGGGTTTGGTGTTTGACATTAATTTAGGGAAAGTCTTATTAATATTGTTTCAAATAATTATTCTATTTTTTTCTCTCTTTCTTCCCCTCTGGTATACCCACTATATGCTACATTTTTGTAGTTGTTCCACAGTCCTTGGATAATTTTTGTTGTCATTGTTGTTGTTTTCGATCTTTATCCCCTGCTTTTCAGTTTTACAGTTTCTATTTAAATATACATAGAGAGAGACAGAAGCCTCGCTCTGTCACTGAAGCTGGAGTACAGTGGTGCAATCTCCACCCACTGCAACCTCTGCCTTCCGGGTTCAAGTGATTTTCCTGCCTCAGCCTCCTGAGTAGCTGGGACTACAGGCACGTGCCACCACACCCAGTTAATTTTTTGTATTTTTGGTAGAGACAGGGTTTCGCCATGTTAGCCAGGATGGTCTCCATCTCCTGACCTTTTGATCCCCCACCTCAGCCTCCCAAAGTGCTAGGATTACAGGTGTGAGCCACTGCACCTAGCCACTATATCTTCAACCTCAGAGATCTTTCTTCAACCATGTCCAGTCTACTAAACAAGCCCATCAAAGGCATTCTTAATTTCTGTTACAGTGTTTTTAATTCCTATCACTTTTTCTGGCTCTTTCTTAAGATTTCCACCTCTCTGCTCACATTGTCCGTCTGTTCTTCAACATGATCTAGTTTACCTATTTGAGTCCTTTGCAATTAATCATAGTCATTTTAAATTCCTGGTCTGATCATTGCAACATCCCTTCCATGTCTGCTTCTGATGCTTGCTCTATTTCTTCTAATTGTTCTTTATGTCTTTTAGAATGTCCTGTAATGTTTTTCTTGATAGCTGGACATCATGTGCCATGTAAAAGGAAGTGCTGCAAATAGGGCCTTCAGTAATGTAGTGATTAGGTGTGAGGGGAAGGCAAACATTTTATAGTCCTGTGATCAGGTCTCAGTCTTTTAGTGAGCCTATGCTTCTGGACTGCAAACTCCACAAGTGTTTATCATTTTTTCCTCCCCCCTCTCAAGTGGGACAGGATGGCTACATGGGCTAGAGCTGGGTGTTTCCTTTCTCCCACATGTAAGGCTAACTGGAGTTGGTTACTTCTTTTCCCTGAGGTAAGTTAGGCAGTGATAAAACGCCAATAGGTCAGGCTGTGGTTATTTAGTTCCCTTAAAGACAGGCCTCATTAATAACAGATTAATCTGGCATATTTCAAAATGGTTCCTTTTTCCCACTGCCTGCCAAAAACACACAAAGGATTTTTCTCTGATATTCACTGTGGCCCACCTGCCTAGAGGTAAAACTCACAGAAGGAAGGAGTTCCTATGACTAGGTCCCCTGGAATATTTAACCCTCAGACTCATTCACATTGAGCCTCTCCTAATATGCCAATTAACAGTTCAGGTTTTCCTACCTGGGTGTTTGTTCCCACTGCAGTGTCTGTTCATGACTTTTCTGCTCTGATAAGCATGGCACTCTAATCCTGGGAGCAGCAGTGTGCCCTGCCTCCTTACCTCTCTTATGAATCTAAGAAGAGTCATTGATTTTTCAGTCTTTTCAGCTTTTTACTTGTTGTTAAAATGGAGTAGCAACTTTCAAGTTCTTCACATGCAGAACTGGAAACCACAAGTCCCTATATTACAATTTGTAAAAACGTTTTTAGGCACAGTCTAGTCTTTGAATTGGGCCAGGAATATGTTGAAGAACAGTAGAAGTAGAAGTAAGGGGAATCAATTGGAGAATTTCACACAAGTTTACTGTCTGGAACACATTCCTACCTAATGTATTTCCTTTACTGATACCAGTTTTTTCTCACCAAGACTCACAAAAACACCCTTTGGGTTGGGGTATGTTGTGTTGTGATTTAGCAATTGCTGTCTCTTCTTCCTCCACCTTACTTCACCTCTTGCAGTCTCTTGTTGACTAGGAGACTACATAATAGAAATGACAATTAAACTCAAACCCCTGCAATAAAGAAGTTTTCTAAAGGGCATTTGTCTTTTCCAGTGACCTCATCCAAGCACCCATAAACAAACATTTAATGCCTTTAAGAACTTTTGGTGAAATCTAGGTTCTCCTAAAGGAATAAGGAGACAGTCAGCTTTCAGTCTTGGTTTCAGGTTCACTTGTTTATAATACTTGGTAAGGTATACTATTTTGTAGTTTGTGTCTTAATAGCTTTTCTAATTCTTTGAAAATGGCATTTTGGGGCCAGGCCAGTAATCCCAGCGCATTGGGAGGCCGAGGCAGGTGGATCACTTGAGTCCAGGAGTTTCAGACTAGCGTGAGCAACATAGCAAGACCCCACCTCTACTAAAAATACAGAAAATTAGCTGAGCATGGTAGCACACACTTGTAATCCCAGCTACTCAGGAGGCTGAGGCATGAGAATTGCTTTAACCCAGGAGGCAGAGGTTACAATGAGTTGAGATCATACCATTGCACTACAGCTGGATGACAGAGCAAGACTCTGTCTGAAGGGAGGGAGGAAAGGAGGGAGGGAGGGAGGAAGGAAGGGAGGGAGGAAGGAAGGAAGGAAAATAAAAAGAAAATGGCATTTTTTTCTCTACATTTTCACTTTTGTCATTTGATTGTCAAAAAAGAGGAGAGTAAAAATGTCTTCTCTCCACTCCCCATCATCTTTTACAGAAGACCCACCCCTTTATTTTTAACTTTTTTAGAGGGGTGATGCCTCTAATTAATATCATCTTTAGATTTTAAAAAATCTGAACATTCTAATAGATAAATTAATTTGTTAAAATTTTGATGGCAAGTAAAATAAGTCTCAGTGTTTCAGAAACACTTATCCTTCAGTAGAATCCAGATATAAATGAAACTAATCAAAATAATCAAAGAAAAATGCAGATATAATGAAAAGGCATTATCTAATTCATTCAATGACTGCAAAATAAACAAAACTGGAAGAACAGGCCTAACTAAAGTGATCCCAGGATGAGTTGTATAGCAGAATCACTCTGAGTAAGGGTCAAACAGGAACAAAGATTAAGGAGGGAGTTTTGGATTTTACGTAAATGTATAAATTCAATCCTGTGTCACTAGGATGCTGTGTTCCTGTTGCCTCTCACATTGACTCTGATCAGGTCATCGTAATCAATCATGCTGCTATTTGTCCATACTGACTTCTCTATTCTAACTATTTCCATCCATAGAAGAAATCGTGGACTATGGGAAGGCAAATGGTCACTTTTTCTCAAGTCAGAGCTGACCAGGGTAAATTAGGCAGCCTGTTGCCTACATTGGTCTGCCTGCCCTTAACACTGCCCGAGATAGATGGGTTTGCCAAGACAAAGGACTAACACAGGGAGTCAACACATGTGTTGTCATTACTAACACTTTAAAATTTATTCCTGTGCTCTTATGTTATTTTTCCTATTTTTTCAATTTACCATACCTATTGTTGCTGCTCTAACTTTCCTGCCTTTTTATTTTGGGTTCATTTTCTTTTCCATGTTTTTACTCTAATAGTTTGGAAAATACACAACCTATTTCCATACTTCTTAAAGTTAACCTTAAATTTTGAAGGAATACCCTTTTTTTTTTCTTTTCTCACACAGCATTAATAAAGGAATACAATTTTATTGGCCAAAAGTATCTCCAGCAGTATCAATATTTATAGCATTCCCTGCTAGCTACCATCCATTTTACCCCAACACATGTTCTACCATCTGAGGCTTCAGTCCTAGATTGTTAAATCATTTGACTTAATTAATCAACTATTACTTAGACTTAACTATTTTGTTTGACTGGCATTCTTCAACACTATTTCCTGTGCCCATCTCTTCCTCGTCCTTAGACTTCTTTTTTTACTATTTTATTATTTTTATTTTTGCCTCCTATGTGATGATAGATTTGTTTTGCAGGAACAAAGTCTCTAATCATTATTTAATAGGGGAAAAATGGAGAACTGGATTTATGATGTCTTCAAATCCAAGTCAGTATGAAAGCCTCACAGATAAGAGCTAGGAGATGAGGGCTGTGGGAAAAAAAAAAAAAAATAGATGTCTCTGAAATAAGAAGCTCAGGAACACAGGGAATCAACTGCTTTTTCTTCCCAGAGGATGTGTCCTTGGTAATAATGTCTTTTGGTTAAGAATCAAGAGTCCTAGCACTTATATTTATTTGGAAAAATAAAAAGAATCAAGGCTGGGCACAGTGGCTCACCCCTGTAATCCCGGCACTTTGGGAGGTCGAGGCAGGCAGATCACCTAAGGTCAGGAGTTCAAGACCAGCCTGGCCAAAATGGTGAAACTCTGGCACTACTAAAAATACAAAAATTTGCTGGCTGTGGTGGTACATGCCTATAATCCCAGCTACTCGGGAGGCTGAGGCACAAGAATTGCTTGAAACCGGGAGGCAAAAGTTGCAGTGAGCAGAGATCGCGCCACTGCACTCCAGCCTGGGTGACAGGGTGAGACCCTGTCTCAAAAAAACAAAACAAAAAAAGGAATCAAGAGAACTTAGTATTTGCTTGCACTAATGGAAACACATGGATTCAGTTATTTCTGAATGGTCACTGCAGCCTGAAATATATAAAAGGACAAAAGCTTAGCAAGACTTGAGTTTTCCCACATCCACAGGATCTTGCTCTGGCTGGACACCATCTCCAGCAGTTATACATCATTAAGAACTAAGGCCGAGGCAGGTGGATCACAAGGTCAGGAAATTGAGACCATCCCAGCCAACATGATGAAACCTTGTCTCTACTAAAAATACAAAACTTGACTGCCTGTAATCCCAGCTACTTGGGAGGCTAATGCAGGCGAATCGCTTGACTCAGGGAAGCAAAGATTGCAGTGAGCCGAGATCATACCACTCACTCCAGCCTAGCGACAAAGTGAAACTTCATCTCAAAAAAAAAAAAAAAACCTGAAAGCCATGGAAAGATGCACTAAACAGATGCTATTTCAGATCTATTCTGTGTAGTCAACTTATTTGTTGTAACATTTATATCCTTAGTTAGTTAAATCATAAATTTTAAAAATCTTTGCTTAGACAAGGAAGGGAAGGAACATTTTCTACAACCCACAGTTCACCCGAAATACCCCATGCTACGGTAAACCTTAAGACCTTGCACATCTTTATTTTGTCCTCCCACCTAAATGTTACTTTGGGTATTCTAATTGGTTAAAAAATCATTTTCTTTTCTGTCTTTGAAAGTGTTGTTTCATTGCCTGCGAAGATTGTGTTACAATAAAAGATGTGATTATTGCTTTGTAGACAGCCTCTTTTTTTTCTGTCTGAAAGCTTCTGGAATTTTCTCATTATCCTTTGTCTTCTCAAATTTCACCATAACGTATTTAGGTGTAGGCCTTTTATAATTTATTCTACTTCCAGTTGATGAATTAGTTCAATCTGAATCCTTTTGTCATTTCCAGCTCTAGGAAACTTTTATTTGACTCCTTTATTTCCTCCCTTCCATATTCTCTATCTGAAATTCCTATTAGACAAGTACTAAATTCCTGAGTCTATATTCCAAGTGTCCTTTTTTTTCCTCGCCATTTCTAATTCCTTGGTCTTTTCTCTATGTTCTTAAAGGCTTTCACAGCTTACTCTGGCAGTTAATGTGATCTTTGGCTGTATGATTCTGAGATATTTAGCTCAAATATTGAGTTCTTCATCTTAATAATTACATTTTTAATTTTCAAGATCTCTGCTTCATAGTCAGGGATGTTACATTGTCAAATCTATAAGAATATGTTTGCTTTAAAATCTTTCTCTGTTTGCTATATTAACTCTGATTTCTCAGTATTAGTACTACTATTACTTGAGTTTGGTACTCCTTTTTTCAGGAGATTGATTTCCCCGAAGTATTTGATGAAACTTTGTAATCCGATCACTTTTTTTTTTTTTTTTTTTTTTTTGAGATGGAGTCTCGCTCTGTCACCCAGGCTGGAATGCAGTGGCATGATCTTGGCTCACTACAACCACCACCTTCCAGGCTCTAGCGATTCTTCTGCCTCAGCCTCCCAAGTAGTTGGGATTATAGGCGCCTGCTACCATACCCCATTAATGTTGGTATTTTTAGTAGAGATGGAGTTTCACAATGTTGGCCAGGCTGGTCTCATACTCCTGACTTCAAGTGATCTGCCTACTTCAGCCTCCCAAAGTGCTGGGATTACAGGCGTGAGCCACCACGCCCGGCCTGATCACTTTTTTTAATTAAAAATTTTTTTGTAGAGATGGGGTCTCCCTGTGTTGCCCAGACTGATCTCAAACTCCTGGGCTCAAGCAATCTCCCCTCCTCAGCCTCCCAAAGTGCTGGGATTACAGTCATAAGCCACTGCACCCAGGCCCTAATCACTTCTGTACTGGAGAATTTCTATACTGTATATTTTTACTGTGACCTAACTCTGGTAAATATAGGAGGAGAAGCAGGACATGTGGCACCTATTGGTAGTTGTAAAAGCTTCCCATTTTTTTTCTAGAGGACAGTAGCAACTACCTGGAAAAAAATCCCAGGCCCTTTAGCCCCCAATATCCACATTTACAACTTTAGTCAATAAGCCAATGCCAGTGAATTCAATGATATGTGAACTATATCTCAATAAAGTTATTTTTAAAGACAATGCCACAAACTGAGATGGGGGGAGGGTTTGACATGCTAAACAGCTAAGTATAGTTCCCTTCACAATCCCCCTGAAGATATCCGAGGCCCCTTTTCCTTTCCTTGTATATGCTGAAACTGAGCCTGGAATTCCCCATATCTAAAACACCCATGCACTGTGACGACTGAGCTATATTTTTCTCCAGATTTTGTTTGGGGGTAGAACATATGTGCCACCTTCTTGATCTAATCTCCCCACCTACAATAAATTAAGATAACACCTAAACTACAATATGGATAAATTTCACATATATAACATTGACCAAAGGAAGTCAGAGTTAGTAATAGCACATTCTATATTACTACATTTATATTAAAGTTCAAACAGGCAAAACTAATCTATGCTGTTAGAAGTCATGATTGGAATTATCTTTAATAGATAAATAAAATCTTTAATAGATAAATAAAGATTATCTTTAATAGATAAATAGAAGAGGGCACAAGAAGGTCTTTTTGAATCTTGGTAATGTTCTGTTTCTTGCACTGGGAGCTGGTTACATGGGTATACTAACTTTGTGAAATTCATTCAGCCATACACTTATAACTTGTGTACCTGTGTTATACTTCAACTAAAAAGTTTTTTGTTGTGTGTAAGGGTCTTTTATTTCAGACAAAACGATTTAAAACAGTATGATCAAAAATGATAAAGAAAGGCATTACACAGTGATATAAAGTGTTCAATTCAACAAGAAGACCTAACTATCCTAAATACATATGTACCCAACACTGGAGTATATAAAACAAGTTCAGATTCATAAAACAGATTCATGAAACAAGTTCTTAGAGACCTAAGAAAGAGTCTTAGATAACCACACAATAACAGTGGGAGACTTCAATACTTCACTGATAGAATTAAACAAATCTTCGAGGCAGAAAACTAACAGAGATGTTTGGGACCTAAACTCGACACTTGACCAAATGAACCTAACAGAAATCCCCAGAACACTCCATCCAACAGCAACAACAGTATATGCACTCTTCCCAGAGGCAGGTGGCACATACTCTAAACTCAACCACACAATCAGACATAAAGCAATTGTCAACACATTTTTTAAAACCAAAATCTTAACCTCACTCTCAGGCCACAGCACTAAAAAAGAAATCAATACCAAGAGCTCTCAGAAATCATATCATTACATGAAAATTAAACAATCTCCTCCTGAATGACTTTTTGGTAAACAATGATATTAAGGCAGAAAATCAAGAAATTCCTTGAAACTGATAAAAACAAAGATACAATGTACCATAATATTTGGGATACAGCTAAAGCAGTGTTAAGAAGAAAGTTTATAACACTAAACACCCACATCAGAAAGTTAGAGCTCATATTAACAACCCAACATCATACTTAAAAGGAACTAGGAAAACAAAAGCAAACCAACCCCAAAGCTAGCAAAAGAAAATAACCAAATCAGAGCTAAGCTTAAGAAAACTGACACACAAAAAGCCATACAAACCAAAAGTTTGTTCTTTGAAAGAATATGATTGATAGACCACTAACTGGAAAAATAAAGAAAAAAACAAAAGACCTAAATAAACACAAGCAGAAACAACAAAGGGGACACTACCACAAACCACAAAGAAAAACAAAATCCCTTCGAAACTATTACAAACACCTCTATGAACACAAACTAGAAAACCTGTAAAAAAAAAAAAAAAAAAGTTGATAAATTCCTGGAAACACAACCTCCCAATATCGAGCCAGGAATAAATTGAAACCCTGAACAAACCAAAAACAAGTTTCAAAACTGAATCAGGGACAGGCTCAGTGGCTCACACCAGTAATCCCAGCACTTTGGGAGGCTGAGGTGGGTAGATCGCCTGAAGTCAGGAGTTTGAGACTAGCCTGGTAAACATGGCAAAACCTCATCTCTATTAAAAATCCAAAAATTAGCCGAGTGTGGTGGCACACACCTGTAATCCTAGCTACTAGGGAGGCTGAGGCAGGAAAATTGCTGGAACCTGGGAGGTGGAGGTTGCAGTGAGCCGAGATTGCGCCATTGCACTCCACCTGGGTGACAGAATAAGATTCTGTACACCTCCCCCAGGAAAAAAAAAAAACTGAATCAGTAATAAAAAAAAAAAACCCTACCAAAAACCATAAGAATCCCTGAGCCAGGTGGATTCACAGCTGAATTCTACCAGATATATTAAGGAGAACTGGTACTAATCCTACCGAAACTATTTTTTTTTTTAATGACAAGAAAGGACACCTCTGTAACTCATTCTGAGGCCAGTATCATTCTGATACCAAAACTTGGCAAGACATGATGAAAAAAGACAATTCCAGGCCAATATGCCTAATGAACACAGATGCAAAATTCCTCAACCAAATACTACCAAACCAAATCTAGGAGCACATCCAAAAAGCTAATCCACCATGATTATGCAGGTTTTATTCCTGAGATGCAAGGTTGGTTCAACATACACAAGTCAATAAATGTTTTCATCACATAAACAAAACTAAAAAAAACCCCACAAGATCATTTCAATATACTCAAAAAAGGCTTTTGATAAAATTCAACATCCCTTCATCTTAAAAATCCTCAACAAACAAGGCATTGAAAGAACATACCTCAAAATAATTACAGTCAATTATGACTAACCTACAGCCAACATCATACTGAATGTGTAAAAGCTTGATGCATTCCCCTCAAGAACTAGAATAAGACAAGGATGCTCACTCCTACACCTCCTATTTAACACATTTCTGGTAGTCCTGGCCAGAGCAATCAGGCAAGAGAAAGGAATAAAAGGCATCCAAAAGGGAAGAGAGAAAGTAAACTATCTTTCTTTACAGATATGATTCTATATCTAGAAAATCTCACAGTCTCTGCCCAAAGGCTTCTAGATTTGAGAAACAACTTCAACAAAGTTTTAGGTTACGAAAATCAGTAGCATTTCTTTTCTTTTTCTTTTGAGATGGGGTCTCACTGTGTTGCCCAGGCTGTAGTGCTGTAGTCTGAACATGGATCAATGCAGCTTCAATCTCCTGGGCTCAAACAATCCTCCCACCTCAGCCTCACAAGTAACTGAGACCACAAACATATGCCACCATGCCCAGGTAATATTTTTTTTAATAGAGATAGGGCCTCAATAAATGGGCCAAAGTAACACACCCAAATGAGGAATGTGTTGCCTCCAAAATCCAAATAGGCCCACTAGGGATTGTTCTCCTCCCTTCCCACTAGGCATTGTACTCCATCCTTCCCACTAGGCATTTCACTTCCCTCTCCTCTCCTCCCCTCCCTTACCCTCCCCTCTTTCTTTTTTGGGACAGAGTCTTGCTCTGTCACCCAGTCTGGAGTGCAGTGGCATGATTTCAGCTCACTGTAACCTCCACTTCTTGGGTACAAGTGACTCTCCTAGGCATTGTGCTCCTTCCTTCCCACTAGGTGTTATGCTCCTTCTTTCCCTCCTTCCTTCCTTCTTTTCTCTTTTCTTTCTTTTTCTTTTTTTCTGAGACAGATTCTCACTCTGTCACCCAGGCTGGAGTGCAGTGGCATGATTTCAGCTCACTGTAACCTCCACTTCTTGGGTACAAGTGACTCTCCTAGGCATTGTGCTCCTTCCTTCCCACTAGGTGTTATGCTCCTTCTTTCCCTCCTTCCTTCCTTCTTTTCTCTTTTCTTTCTTTTTCTTTTTTTCTGAGACAGATTCTCACTCTGTCACCCAGGCTGGAGTGCAGTGGCATGATTTCAGCTCACTGTAACCTCCACTTCTTGGGTACAAGTGACTCTCCTAGGCATTGTGCTCCTTCCTTCCCACTAGGTGTTATGCTCCTTCTTTCCCTCCTTCCTTCCTTCTTTTCTCTTTTCTTTCTTTTTCTTTTTTTCTGAGACAGATTCTCACTCTGTCACCCAGGCTGGAGTGCAGTGGCATGATTTCAGCTCACTGCAACCTCTACCTCCTAGATTTAAGTGATTCTCCTGCCTCAGCCTTCCCAGTAGCTGGGATTACAGGCATATGCCATCATGCCCAGCTAATTTTTGTATTTTTAGTAGAGATGGAGTTTCACCATGTTGGCCAGGCTGATCTCGAACTCCTGACCTCAAGTAATCCACCCACCTTGGCCTCCCAAAGTGCTGGGATTACAGGCGTGTGCCACCATGCACAGCCTGTGCCTCTTTCTTTGTTGTAGAAGAGGGCAAATACAGCAACCTACCCTTCACCTTAAAAGGAATATCTCAACAGGTCCCACACCACTGGACCCCTCGAAATTTTACTGAGGTAGAAGTTCCCTTAATTGCAGTCAAATTTATTCCCTGGCATGCAAATATCTCACCAATAAGTCCAGTGTGTTTCCTACTTCTTGCTCACGGGACACAATCAGCATAATGTCATCAATGGACCCATGTGATATCTTGTAGAAGCAAAAAGCAATCAAGATCTCTCTGAATACGATTATGACAAAAAGCCAGAGAGCTGATGTACCCCTAAGGTAGGACTGTAAAGGTATACTGCTCTCCTTGCCAGCTGAAGGCAAGTTGTTTCTCGTGGGCTTTCTAACAGGAATGGAGAAATAGGCATTTGTCAAGTCAATGGCTGCATACCAGATACCAGAAGATGTGTTAATTTGTTCAAGCAATGAAACCACATCTGGTACAGCAGCTGCAATTGGAGTAACCACTTGGTGAAGTGTACAATAATCCAAAGTCATTCTCCAAGATCCATCTGTCTTCTGCACAGGTTAAATGGAAGAGTTGAAAGGGAATGTGGAGGGAATCACCACCTCCGTGTCTTTCAAATCTTTGATGGTGGCACTAATCTCAGCAATCATTCCAGGGATGTGATACTGTTTTTTATTTACTATTTTCCTAGGTAGAGGCAGCTTTAATGGCTTCTATTTGACTTTTCCCTCCGTAATGGCCCTCATCCTACTAGTCAGGGAGGCAATGTGGGTTCTGCCAGCTGCTAAGTATGTCAATGCGAATTATGCATTCTGGCACTGGGGAAATGACCACAGGATGAGACCAGGGACCCACCGGACCCACTGTAAGTCAGACCCGAGCTAAAACTCCATTAACTACCTGACTTCCATAAGCCTCTACTTTAACTGGAGGACCACAATGACGTTTTGGGTCCCCTGGAATCAATGTCTGATCATTTTGGGGACTACTGGACACTTTCAGCACAAGGTTTAGCTCTTTCGCCACTGCACAGTTACCCTGTTGATAGTCCAGAGGTCTCTGTGGGGAAGGATGGGAGAAAGATTAACAGTAGAAATTGTCGGTAGTGTAGTGGGGTCCTTCCTCAAGGGGACCTGGTCTCCCCTTCATTCAAGGGGTTCTGGGTCTGTAAACTGGCTCAAGTCTTGAAATTAATTGAAGGGCCATGATTCTCTCTTTTTATAATTCTAATTAGTATTTTGTCCATTCAACCTGGAAGTTTTCTGCTTATATAAATTAAGTAGGAATACAGTAGTTTTCCTATCAATTTTACTTCTAGAAATGCCATGATTAATTAGCCAATGCCAGAGCTCTACACAAGTCAGACTATCCTAATTGCTACTTTGCCTCTGCTGTCCATTACAGTAGCTATGCCGACCTTGCCTTTGATGATTGAGTGCTGCTACTTGGCCCCTGCCACCTTGGGATCCAATTATTCCATTTTTATTTAAATTCTGTAGTTGAGTGACTGCAGTTCCCACTGTTAGATCTGACATACAGAGAAGGGCAATTACAGGGCTCTTCAAAGATTTAGGTGCAGCCCTCACAAATATATTTTGCAAAGCACTGATTAAGGGTATACCTTCCGGAACATCCCAGCTGGGATGAGTAGGTCTAAAGCGACTAATCCACTCCACCATCCCAATCTCCCTAAGCCTCTGAATCCCTTCCTCTACATCAGACCAAGGGAGATCAGGCATTTCCAGCTCACTTGCAGTGGGCCATCTTTTAATCCATATTTCAGCTAACCAAGCAAATAAACTATTAGAACCTTTTTTTTAAACTCCCTGAGTTGCAACATTAAATATAGAATCCCTACTTAGTGGGCCCAAATCAATAAATTCAGCCTGATCCAATTCTAGGTTCCTTCCACCATTATCTCATTAATATCTATTCCCATGCCTGTTCTCCAGATTTCTGCTTATATAAATTAGAAAAGTCAAGCAGTTATTTTTGAGTGTAGTGCACCTCTTCATGGGTCATACTCTGAACCTCAATTCTAGAGCCCCACCAGGACTTTAGTCTAGTTACAGTTCTAGAAGTAAACAGGGGTATTGGGGGATGGCTTCTAAGGACAATCAACATTATCTTGCCTGGCAACTGTCTCAGGAAGGCCATCACTCTTGTCTCAGGCAGCACAAGGTTTAGCTCCTCAGACTAAGGTGGAAAGGCTGATGGTAGCATGGGTCAGGGAGGGGATGTTGCCTCTACTGGGGATGGGGAAGCTGTTTCTTCTGGGGAAAAAAAAAGGTTCATCAGAGTTTACAAACTCAGTGTCCCCAGGGATGTGATATTGTTTTTTATTTACTATTTACCTAGGTAGAGGCAGCTTTAATGGCTTCTATTTGGCTTTTCCCATCGTAATGGCCCTCATCCTACTAGTCAGGGAGCCAATATGGGCTCTGCCAGCTGCTAAGTATGTCATTAAGGTCCTCCCACATGTCCCCATTACAAGTTGCAAAGTCCCATTCTTTTCCGATCAATGACCTCACTTTAACAGTAGATACCTGGCAAGGCTGTGTATGCACCTTTCGTTGCAGGTCAGCCACTCACATGATAAGAGTTTGTGTCTGTTTTTCCACATTTTCAGCTCTTTCTCTATAGGAGGTAAGACTCTCATTCAGGGCAGTCTTAGCAGATTTGAGGCTCAGGATCTGCTTCTGAAGCTGGCAGGGATAATCCCTGAGTTCATCATTTTCTTTCATCATTTTGTCCAGTGAACTTAGGAGCAACCAACCAACTTCATTATGTTCCTTGGTTCCACATATAGGCAAAGGTATTACGTATAGAGTGACTAATTTACCTTGCCTCTCATGAGTGGTGAATCAGGAGTGTCAAATGCATTTATCTTGCATAACTCTCTAAACAGTTCATGCCAAGGACTATCAGTGTTCTCCATACTACTAGAAGTAGTATCCTTAGCAATTTTGGGTCTAATCATATTAAGAAACCAACTCCAGAAATCCTAAAACCAATGAAAGCACTCCATCCTTAATATTCTGTTCCTCTAGAACCACTCCTGGTACCAAAATCTGTATTTGTCAGGGTTGTCTAGAGAGACAGAACTAACTTAGATAGATAAATAGATAGATAGATAGATAGATTGACAGACAGGATTTTATTAAGTAGCATTAACTCATACATTCACAATGTCCCACAATAGGCCATCTGCAAGCTGAGGAGCAAGGAAGTCAGTCCGAGTCCCAAAGCTAAAGAACTTGAAGTCCGATGTTAGAGGGCAGGAAGCATCCAGCACAGAAAAAAGATGTAGGCTGGGAGGCTAAGCCAATCTAGTCTTTTTATGCCTTGCTGCCTGCTTTACATTCTAGCCATGCTGGCAGCTGATTAGATGGTGCCCACCCAAAGATTAAGGGTGGGTCTGCCTTTCCCAGCCCACTGACTCAAATGTTAATCTCCTTTGGCGACACCCTCACAGACACACCCAGGATTAATACCTTGCATCCTTCAATCCAATAAAGTTGACACTGAGTAACCATCACAATGCCCATCAATGGTGGACTAGATAAAGAAAATGTGGTACATACACACCATGGAATACTATGCAGCCATGAAAACAAAGGAGATCATGTCCTTTCCAGCAACATAGACGGAGCTGGAGGCCATTGTCCTGTGTGAATTAATACAGGTCCTAAGTGAGTTAACGCAGGTCCTAAGCAAATTAATGCAGGAGCCGAAAACCAAATACTACATGTTCCCTTTTATAAGGGGGAGTGAAACACTGGGTACACCTGGAAACAAAGAAAGTAACAAGAGACACTGGGGCCTACTTTAGTGTGAAGGGTGGGAGGAGATCCTACGCTTATTACCTGGGTGACAAAATAATCTGTACACCAAAACCTCATGACATGCAATTTTCCCATATTAACAAATCTGCATATGTACTCCCAAACCTAAAATAAAAGGAAAAAAATTTTTAACCTGAATTTAGATTATTTCAAATTCTCCATTCATAGAGAGCTATCCATTTGCTTTAACCATAGCTTTAAAAACAGATTATGAGGCCAGGCGTGGCAAAAAAAAAAAAAAAAAATTAAATATTTCAAAATACGAAAAATCAGATCATATAACAGGTTTACACTTCTGGTAATGGCGGAATGGTCAGTAAAGCCAGTATTTCTGCTGATCAACTAGACAAATAGAACAAAATACACAAACATCTCCTTCAAGGTATTGAAGAACTGCAAAACACTGAACACTTACCAGGTCAGAAGCTGGTGAAATACAGAGATCAAAATGGTAGGCCCTGCATTCATTCGGCAATTCTGGAAGAAGTGACTGAGAAGTGCTTTTGACAGTCTCTTGTGGGTAGGGAAACAGACTGCAGTCCAGAGTCCAAAGAGATCTGTGTTCAGAGAGGAACCAGGTGAATGGGTGAACCCACTTTGGTTTGGGTTGAGACCTCAAAGGGCTGCAACCTATAAGAGTAAACTAGAAGTGGCTGGGCACAGTGGCTCGTGCCTGTACTTTGGGAGACCAAGGCAAGCAGATCATCTGAGGTCGGGAGTTCAAAGACCAGCCTGGTCAACAAAACAACAAAACAACGAAACACTGTCTCTACTAAAAATACAAAAATTAGCCAGGCGTGGTGGCAGGTGCCTGTAATCCCAGCTACTTGGGAGGCTGATGCAGAAGAATTGCCTGAACCCAGAAGATGAGGGTTGCAGTGAGCCTAGATCGCACCATTGCATTCCAGCCTGGGCAACAGAACAAGACTCTGCCAAAAAAAAAAGAGTGTAGACAGATTCTTGAGGAGACCACATAAGAGTAAGCTGAGGATATCTTGGGAACATAGGAGATGGACAGGTTATCCAAAGGACACATTTAATCTGAGACTTGAGAGAGCAACAGGAGAAAAAATTAAGCCAAAGTCGAAATTGGAGAGGTAAAGGAGGAGATAAGCATTCTAGAGACAGTAGCTATCTATGTAAAGGATGGAGACAATCTGAAAAACTTGTGCATTGATAGGATAGTGGCATGAAAATATGAGTAGTTGGGTGTAATAAGAGTATAGTTAAGCGGACAGTTAAGAGCTATTAAGAGATGAAGCTGAATCTGGATGGAAAGAGGTGGTTAATGTAACAGAAGTTAAAAATGTAAAATTAAGACTGTAAAATTAGTTCAGGTGCAGTGGCTCATGCCTGTAATCCCAGTACTTTGGGAGGCCAAGGCAGGCAGATCACTTGAGGTCAGGAGTTCTAGACCACCCTGGCCAACGTGGTAAAACCCCATCTCTACTAAAAATACAAAAAGCCAGTTGTGGTGGCAGACACCTGTAATCTCAGCTACTAGGGAGGCTGAGGCAAGAGAATTGCTTGAACCCAGGAGGAGGAGATCACAGTGAGCCAAGGTCACGTCACTGCACTCCAGCCTGGGCAACAAGAGCAAAACTCCATCTCAAAAAAAAAAAAAAAAAGACTGCAAAATTAGAGCTATAGTAAAGACAAAGATGGCATCCATGTCTATCTCTAGTTGCTGAAATTACCATACTAGCTTACTTTTGAGATTCAAAGCAAACATGATCTACTTCTCATTATATTTACTTTCATAAGCATAAAGTATTTTGGTTACCTTACCAAAACCAGATCCTAACCTTTTCCTGTTCAAAACCCTTTTCCTGTATAGATTAACTATCTCTTATTCAAAATGCTTAGGGCTGGATGCAGTAGCTCATGCCTGGAATCCCGGCACTTTGGGCGATCAGGGCAGGAGGATTAATTGAGCCTAGAATATTAAGACCAGTCTGGGCAACATAGCAAGATTCTTGTCTCTAAAAAAAAATTTTTTTAAATTTCTCAGGCATGGTGGCACATGCCTGTGGTCCCAGCTTCTCAAGGGACTGAGATGGGAGGATCACTCGAGCCCTGCCAAGGCTTCAGTAAGCCATGATGACACCACTACATTTCAGCCTGGGTGACAGAACAAGACCCTGTCTCAAAAAAAGAAAAAAAGCTTGGGACCAGAAGTGTTTCAGTTTGAATTCTGTTGGATTTTGAAATATTTATATTATACTTATCACTTGAGCATTCCAAAGCTAAAAATCCAAAATCTGAAATGCCCTAATGAGCATTTCCTTTGAGCATCATGTCAGCACTCAAAAAGTCTCAGATTTTGGAGCATTTTGGATTTCAGATTTTCAAATTAGAGGTACTCAACTTGTACTTACAATAAAACTTTAAACGTCCATAAAACAGTCTCTAAGGATTTGGCTCTCACCTGCCCATCATCATCTTCTCACATCACTTTCCTTCTCACTCAGAACCCTTAAAATTAACATATCTTTCTTCAATTCTATAAAATGTTAAAGATATTGGCCCCCTCAGGGTATCATATATGACGTACTTTCTGCCTAAAATTTTAGTTTTCTTCCCCCACTCTTAATCTAATTGTCTTTCAAGTCAACTTAAGTATCATGTTAGCAAACATAACTCACATGAGTCTCTCCTCCCCCAATTTAAGTTAGGTCCCACGGTAATTTTCCACACTCTATTTATGATTATGTATTTAAGGTTACATGTTTGTCTATCTCCTCCTCTAGAGCAAGTTAGGGCACTGACTTCGTCTTTTTGTTTCCTCAGTATATATCTAGTACCTAGCACAGTGAACAGTGGTGTACAGTAAGTACCCAAATGTGATCAAAGACTGAATGAATCAATCAATGAACAGGAAGAAGAGTAGGTTCGAGGAGAGAAAGGTTTCAGGTTTGGATTTTTAAATCCGAAGTGTCTATACAATATCCAAGAGGAAATGTTAAGCAGATACACATAATTATCTGGATTTCAGGAGAAAGATATGGGACAGGGTAATTGATATGCGAGTAAACAAATATACGGTAACTGAAGTTATTCACAGCAATGAGAACATAAAGAAAGAATAAATTGTACAACAGAAAAAAAGAAAAGCTAAGACTAAGAAAGAACAATCAAATTCATAGCAGGAAAATAAGAAGCAGTTAAACTACAATGTGTGACACTATGGCAAAGGTGATTTCAAACAGTTAAAAGTGCTGAATATGCTGGGCACAGTGCTCATGCCTGTGATCCAAAGCTTTGGGAAGCCAAGGTGGGAAAGTCACTTGAGCCCAGGAGTTTGAAGCTGCAGTGAGCTATGAATGCACCACTGCACTCCAATCTGGGCAACAGAGTGAGACATTGTCTTAAAAAAAAAAAAGTTACACATGCTACAAAAAGATAAAGCTCAATAAGTAAAAGGAAAAATAGCAGGGTCCAATGGAAAAGAAAGAAGTAAAATCTGTCAAGTCAAGGTGTGGTAACAGTGAAATACGGAAGCTCATCTGATTGAAGGCTGACATCACGTATGACTAATTCTCCCAACTGTTGAACCTAAGTATCATATTGTATGTCTATGTTTGTGCATATGTGCATGAACTATATAAACAAGTTCCATTTAAAACAGCACTTGATTTATAAGTGTTCTAAGCACATTTAAGGTAGGCTAGGCTAAACTATGATATTCAGGTTAGGTGGATTAAATGTATTTTCAGTTTACAGTACTGTCAACTTACAATGGGTTTATCAGGAGGTAACCCCAATGTTAAGTCCAAGAGCGTCTGTATATTGAATAAGGTGTTTTTAGAAAGAAATATACATAAAACAAGTTCTATACTAAGAGGCTGACAAAAATGTTATGACCAGAGGCTCACAGGAACTTAACCCTGAATCCCTAGGAGTTCAGCATTCACTAATTTGGTGTTCACAGTGCCTTTAGAGAACAAAACTACCCCAAACTAGAATAAACTGTACCCTTTATACGTGCAAAATTAACACGACAGGGCAACAGAGTTCATTCATCAGGATAAGTTACCACTTCCCAACATACAGTATTATTGCATGAGAGTACTCAATAAATAACTAAGTGTCAAACAGTTCAGAATACTAAGTGCTAAAGTTCTATGGAAAAGAGTCCTATAATTCAATATTCTTCCCCAGCTAGGAGAATAAACCTGTCTTTTGCCATAATTTGGAGCACATGAAGGCAGACATCAGAAGCCGAAATACAAAGGTACCAGAGTTAGAGAAGGAAAATGAGTTCAAAATTGGCAGCAAAGGCAAGGTCTCACTGAATGCAAGAAATCAGAAGATTGAGCCTGTGTCCCAATGGGAGTTCACATAAGGGGCCTAGGAACAGGTTTACAACCAGTGAACAGGGAAGGTAGGTCTTAAGAAATTGCTAAAACTTTAATTAGCCACTGTGCTCACACATTTAAATTTCAACGGTATCATCAACCTTTTCCACGCTTTCTCACTCTAAAAAATTATTTTATCCAATTGCGAAGGTTAATTTTGTGTCAACTTGGCTAGGCCACAATTCCCAGGTATTTGGTCAAATACTATTTTAGGTGTTTCTGTGAAGATTGTAAGAGATTAACATTTAAATCGGTAGACCTTGAGTACAGAAGATAGTCCTCCAAAGTGTAGGTGGACCTCATCGAATCAGTTGGAGGCTTTAAAGACTGGCCTTACCAAAAAGGGAATTTTGACAGAATACTGTCCTCAGACTGGAACTCCAACTCCTCCCTGTGTCTCCCTCCTGCCAGCCTATCCTGCAGATTTTGACCTGCCAGCTTCCACAACCCCAAGCCAATTCCTTAAAATAAACCAATCTCTCTCTCTCCATATATAAATGTGTATATATACACATCCTATTTTTTCTGTTTCTATGGAGAACGAACATTGACTAATACATCAATATAAATTTTGAGATAGAAATATAAAATTACTAAAGTAACAAAACATTAGTCCTCTAAGACCTGAAGGCCAAACAAGGAAGGAGTCTATTTTGGGTATACTGACCTCACAAGATACCTGGGTACATCACAGGAATGCAGTATTTGCTAAATGAATGAATATTAGCAAACTTGTAAGTCCTCAAACAATAACTTCTATTTATTGACTACTCTGTTTCAGGTATTATGTTGGGAGGTGCTTTATCTTTCTTTGTTCAATGTTTTATTTCCACCACATCCCTTCAAAACAGCAATTTTAAGTCTCCACTACAAAGATAAGGAAATCAAGGCTCAGAGTAGAACTATGTTGTCCATGGTAACAGAATAAACGACAGCTAAGACAGAAAGTTAAAAAATGTGTATGATTCTTCCAACGTCACAGACAACGAAGATAATAAAATCATTAAAATAGGAGATGTACTCTTCAAATTGTGAAGTGTAGTCATTTAAAGAGGCAACAATAAAATAAGAAAAGACTGTACTCCTCACAGCAAATGGTGAAGTGTGGCATGGCAGTACTAACAGAACATAAAAACCATTTAGCTAAACTCTTATTACCTCACAGCTGCACACCTAATCTTTTAAGGGTGATATCACCAGATACATTCACTCCCTTATAGTAATACTTAATGTCACTCCCTGAGTCATTAAGTCTGACCTTTCACAGCAGTTCTCAGTAAATTTTCTTTTCTTTTTTTGAGATGGAGTTTCGCTCTTATTGCCCAGGCTGGAGTGCAATATGATTTTGGCTCACCACAACTTCCACTTACCGGGTTCAACTGATTCTCCTGCCTCAGCCTCCCGAGTAGCTGGGATCACAGGCGTGGATTATTTTGTATTTTTAGTAGAGACAGGATTTCTCCATATTGGTCAGACTGGTCTTGAACTCCCGTCCTCAGGTGATCCGCCAGCTCAGCCTCCCAAAGTACTGGTATTACAGGCGTGAGCCACCGCGCCCAGTGGTTCTTGGTAAATTTTCATCAGCTTCCACGATGTTTAGAATATAATCTGCACACATATTACCAAGAACGAGTGTTTCGTTTTATTTAACATTTAAGCAGAACATTTTTGACTATACATCTATATAATGCACAGTACTAAAAAAGTGCAAAATATTCAACATAAACACGAGGAAAGTGAGTACCACAATGGTTGCATCAACCCAACTAGGTAATTTTGCTCAGTTAAAGACAGCTTTTTCTGAAAGTTTTTTGGACGTTTACAGCTGCTCAACATCTTCTTACATCTAGTTCTTTCTGAAATTCTTGATATTGCCTAGCACATATAGAGCTGGTGTTATGAAGGTCGTAAAAAGCAACACAAGTCCAACAGCCATTTCCTGGAAGAGAAGATGACATGTGCTGTTGAGAATGGCTTCCTGGATCAGTCAGTTGCTGCCTAATAAAAACTGCTTAAGAAACATTTTGAGCTTCTAGACCGTTGTCTTAGAAACAGGGGCCTGGTGAAACCTAAAATGCAGACATTCAATTCATGGATCACCTGATTTTTTTTTTTTTAATCATTTTTCTAACGGTTCTCCAGTTCCAATCTTCGCACTCTGGAACTTCGATTCGGCCCAGGATTTCCACCATTTTATCGAAAATGCTAGATCTTGGCAGTGCTGAGGATGTCCGAGGATGGTAAACCATTTCTCTGAGAAACCACAGCTCCTCCCTCCGGGCCAGGTGCCGGCAAAGGGTAACAGCGTAGGAGACCCAACCCGCGCGCTCCTCAGGGTCCCGGGCTTTCCACTCCTGCGCCCAACGACGGCGTCCTCAACGCGACCCTTTCCCAGGAACCTCCTCCGACCGCTGCCAAGCCAAAGGCGCCTTCCTCAAGAATCCCGCACACCGTGTGCCCCCTTTCTCCACCGGTCGAGGCGGCCCGCCTGGGCCACGCCCTTCCCGCCCTTCCCCGCCTTTCCCCGCCCCGCGCCGCCATGATGGGTGGGCCTCAACTCACCACAGCAGACAGTGGCCGTTGGCGCGGGGGCTCCGAGTGGGCAAAGCGGGGAGCAGGCTGCGGAGCAAGCAGGGCCACGCGGCGGTAGTGGCGGCAGACAGGACAGAGCCTGGGCAGGAGAGGCATAGCGCGTCAGATGAGACAAAGCCAGGCGTGACTTGCAGGACAACACAATTGACGTGAAGCCAAGTGGTATGAGCTACAGGGCTGGTGAGGCAGCTGGTTTGCGCAGTCGCCCCAGCCACCAGGAGGCGCTCTGCCCCTCGCCCCTGCCCCGCCCCTTCTGCCCAGCACCTCCTGTTCTGCCCCGCCCCTTCTGCTCAGCACCCCTTGCTCTGCACTGCTCTTTCTGCTTAGCACCCCTGCTCTGCCCCACCCCTTCTGGCCAGCACCCCCTGTTCTGCCCTACCCTTTCTGCCGAGCACCCCCTGTTCTGCCCCATCCTTACTGCCCAGCACCCCTTGTTCTGCCCCACCCCTTCTGCCCAGCACCCCTTCTGCCCCACCCTTTCTGCCCAGCACCCCCTGTTCTGCCCCACCCTTTCCATCCAGCATCCCCTGTTCTTCCCCACCCGTCTGCCGAGGACCCCCTGTTCTGCCCCACCCATCTGCCC
>NW_016107508.1:2658001-2681791 GCF_001604975.1 Cebus imitator | reverse complement strand
TCTGCTCCACCCCTTCTTCCCAGCACCACCTGCTCTGCCGCACCCCTTCTGCTCAGCACTTGTTCTGTACTGCCCTTTCCGCTCAGCACCCCCTGCTCTGCCCTACCCCTTCCATTCAGCACCCCCTGCTCTGCTTCACTCTCTTCATTCAGCACCCCTGCTCTGCCTCACCTTTTTCACTCAGCATCCCCTGCAACTTCCCAGCCCTCATTCACCTCCCTTTCCACCCATGTGTCCTACCCACTCCCAAACTCTTCTGCCACCCTCCCCTGGGCCCCAACCACACCCCACACTAAGTATCTCTTTTCTGTGGGTAAGGTGAGGGACTTGGCCCCCCTATTCCTTCCCTTTGTCTTCCTCTCTACCTATACTCTATATACCTATTAACATGCCCTGGCATTGGCAGAGTTTATAGCACACTGTTGTCTAATGCAAATTAAATCTTACATAAAATTTCTATAGGTTAATTCTTGACAATGAAAACCAAGAACAAGTTTTTGTAGTCTGCTGATGATGTAAAAAATATTCATGGCAGGGTCAAATAGAGTGTTTGGATCCAGTAGAGAAGGTGATGTAATTATCTGTCACGACGCTAAATTCTTATTTTTTTGTAGAGACAGGTCTCACTGTGTCATCCAGGCTGATCTCAAACTCCTGGGCTCAAGCCAGCCTCTTGCCTCAGCCTCCCAAAAGATGCCTTTCAGAAATCTCTGAAGGACAGTGATTTTGAGCCTAGAGTTCTATAACCATTCAAATTAGCATTTAAACAGAGAGCAAAATATACATATTGATTTCCAAGGACTAAGGAAATTTATCACCCACAAACCCTTGCTGAAAGAACTGCTTAAGGATATATTACAACAAAATGAAAAGGAATCTAAGAATGAGGGCTCTGTTATTATCTAATTACTTCCCAAAGGCCCTTCCTCTTAACTCTGGGGCATATCTCACCTGTTGCCCACGCTGGTCTTGAACTCCTGGCATCAAGATTACAGGCATGGGATTACAGGCATGAGGCATTGTGCCAGCCTCTCTTGAGGGAAAAGTAAATATATTGTGATTTTTAAATGTAGTACTGTAGTAAACCTTTATCCACTACAATGACCCCATGTCTTCATATTATTTATTTTGGGGGCCTATTGTACAAGTAACACTCTAGGATTTCTCTGGATTGCTCTGTTTCTGCAGCCTGGTATCTTCCTCTTTCTTAGATTTATTTTCATTTTGCTGTAGTACATCCTTAAGCAGTTCTTTCAGAAAGGGTTTATGGGAGATAAATTTCCTCAGCCCTTAGAAATAAATATATGAATTTTTTGCTCTCCATTTAAATGCTAATTTGAATGGTTATAGAACTCTAGGCTCAAAATCATTGTCATTCAAAGATTTTCTATAGGCATTGTTCCTTTCTTTTCCAGCATCTAGTGAACTGATAAAAAATATAATGCCGGCCAGGCGTGGTGGCTCAAGCCTGTAATCCCAGCACTTAGGGAGGCCGAGGCGGGTGGATCACGAGGTCAAGAGATCGAGACCATCCTGGTCAACATGGTGAAACCTCGTCTCTACTAAAAATACAAAAAATTAGCTGGGCATGGTGGTGTGTGCCTGTAATCCCAGCTACTCAGGAGGCTGAGGCAGGAGAATTGCCTGAACCCAGGAGGCGGAGGTTGCGGTGAGCTGAGATCGCGCCATTGCACTCCAGCCTGGGTAACATGAGTGAAACTCTGTCTCAAAAAAAAAATATATATATATAATGCCAATACAGTTGTCATTCCTTTGAGTACCCTCTTTTTCCTTTTGGGAATCTTTTAGGCATTCCTTTTTGTCTTTGGAATTGTGAAGTTCCTCCAGGATACTGTTAGATATGGGTATTTCTCCATTCATATGAATTAGCAGTGGGTAAGACTTTCTGTCTGAATTCATGCTTCTTCAGCTATGGGAGCACTATTCCTATTTATTTACTTCTGTTTTCTTTGTTCTCAACGTAAAATTCTTGTTGATGGATGTTGGACCTTTTTAGTGGGTCTACAAACTTTAGTGGGTCTTTCAACCTTTTTCTGATCAACTTTTTGTCCCTTGTTCTACATTTTGCAAGATTTCCTTGACTTTTTCTTCTAGCCCTTGATTTTTTTAGAATCATAGTTTTAAAATATACTATTTTTTGCTTTTACAGTCACCTGCTATTATTTTATAGATGCTATCACTTCAGATTTCTCTCAGAAAATTAATCTGAACTTTTAAAAAGTTACCTCTATTCCATGAACTGTATTTCTTCTAGGGTATGTTGTATTTATTTATTTTGAACCTGCTAGTTTTATTCAATTATCTTATGATCCTTGGTTGTCCTTTCATGCTTATGACTATGAAGAAGCATGTCAGTTACTTTGTTCTTTTCTGTTACTGTCTCAATCTGTTCAGGCTGTTAGAATACGATAGACTGGGTGGCTTATAAATGACAGAAATGTATTTCTTACAGTTCTGAATGCTAGATATTCAAAATCAAGGTGCTGGTAGATTTGATGTCCAGTGAGGGTCCACTTCCTTGTTCTGGTTGTGTTCTCACATGATGGAAGGGACAAGGTAGCTCTCTGGGGGCTCTCTTATAATTATACTAATCCTATTCATGAGGGTTGTGTTATGATCTAATTACTTCCCAAAGGCCTTACCTCCTAACTCTGGGGCATGTCTCACCATTTTGCCCAGACTGGTCTTGAACTCCTGGCCTCAAGCAAACCATCCGCCTCGGCCTCCCAAAACGTTAGGACCACCATGCCCAGCTCATGTTATATTTCCACTGGGCAGTTCTGCTCTGGACTCTTACCCTAACCAATGAACGACCTGCATCAACTGTGACTGGCCACCTCCCTAACCTCATCTCCTTGTTTTCGGTCTTCCCTTGGCTCATCCTGCCCAGTCACGCCAGATAAACTCTAATTTTGCCTTAGGCATCCCCAGATAATAATTTGAGCACCACTGGATTACTTGAGTCCTATAATAATTGATTTAGTGTGGCCGGGCGTGGTGGCTCATGCCTGTAATCCCAGCACTTTGGGAGCCTGAGGCAGGCAGATCATGAGGTCAAGAGATCGAGACCATCCTGGCCAACATGGTAAAACCCCATATCTACTAAAAATACAAAAATTAGCCAGGCGTGGTGGCACACACCTGTGGTCCCAGCTACTCGGGAGGCTGAGGCAGAATCGTTTGAACCCAGGACACGGAGGTTGCAGTGAGCCGAGATTGCACCACTGTACTCCAGCCTGGCGACAGAACAAGACTCTATTTCAAAAAAAAAAAAAAAAAAAAGAATTTAGTGCAGTATTGTTCTGCTTCCTGGCCACAGTTATTACACTACTTGACTCAAGTATTGGACCAAAGAGAGGGCTGGGACCCAGTCTGTTGGTTGGGATGAGTGTTGTAACTTGGGAGCCACGTTTTTTTCCTACCAGGAAGAAAGCCCATCCCCAGTGAGTTAATAGTGTAGCCAAGCTGCTCAAAGAACCAGAGATAAGAGCCAGAGGCAAGATCCTGCCTGTGTTCAAAGCCGTGGTTCTCCCTATTCTGAAGTTATGACACTTTCCTCTCCTTGAGTTCTGGCCCTCTCTTTATATACTTTATGATAAATCCTGCTTTGGGCTTAAAATAGGTGGTGCTGGATTTCTATTGCTAACAAAAGAGGCTTGACAAACATGGTATCAGTCAAGCCTTTTTTCTTTGAGTAATATCCCATTTTTAATTTTTAAAAAGCAACAAAATTCTGAAGTAAACTGAGAAAGAGCTCAATAATAGACAAGCTTGGCTGGTTTAACCCTAATATTGAGAAGTTTAGAACAGAGAGCAGTTCAAGTAAGATTTAAGCATTTTAGGTCTTTCTCTGTGACAAAAGCCTGAAAATACTTTTGACAGTGGTGACTCGAAATTCAGCCACTACACAATTAAGCTCCCTGCCGCCCACCCCTACCCCAGGAGATAGCTTTTTTGCTGCTCAAATTACCAGTACAAACAACATTCCTCCGTTTAATTTCTGCAAGTCACAAAAGACTAGCACTGTTAACTCAAACTTCTACAATATTCAATAAAGGATTTAGTGGGCTGGGATTCAATGTATTCTCAGTGACCCACAATGCAAGAACTTCCTTCTGCAGTTATATAAAAGGACTTAATGAGAGCTATAGCCTAGAGATCAGGTTTTCTGAGCTGTATGTACACAATGAAAGAGAAAGACACCCTTGCCCACTTATGTTTTTTTGATGTGATTTTTATAAATGTTCATGCTCTAAATAAACTGGTGTTAAGGTTCTAGAAAATTATATAATGAATTAAGATTGCACTACCTCAGCCCCAAATATCTTGAATTCACTCCTCTCTAGAAAAACATATTATTTTTATTCAAGAACCAAAGGCTTCAGAACAAACATCTCTGAAAAATAGAGGAGAAAAAAAAAGAGCCAAAGGCCTTTGAGAAACAAAGTGCCTCTCTTTGTATTTGTGTCTGTCTTAACAATTGCAGGACCTCAATGGTAGAGATACTCAGATAAGTAAGCAACAAAAGCAGAAGAGTTGCAAAGGTGGGAAACACATTCAAGTCCTGCAACTGGCAACATCAGTAACACACTTAAATTGTAAGTACAACAGTAATAGAACATGATAGGATGTAGTGGCTCACGCCTGTAATCCCAGCACTTTGGGAGGCTGAGGTGGGCCTATGAGGTCGGGAGTTCAAGAGCAGCCTGACCAACATGGAGAAACCCCGTCTCTAATAAAAATACCAAATTAGCTGGGCATGGTGGCACATGCCTGTAATTTCAGCGACTCAGGAGGCTAAGGCAGAAGAATCACTTGAACCCAGGAGGCAGAGGTTGTGGTGAGCCGAGATCGCACCACTGCACCCCAGCCTGGGTAACAAGACCAAAACTCCATCTCAAAAAAGAAAAAAAGAAGATGTGCTCTTGCTTCTCCTTTGCCTTCCAACATGACTGTAAGTTTGCAGAGGCCTCCCTAGCCATGCAGAACTATGAATCAATTAAAGCTCTTTTCCTTATAAATTGTCCAGTCTCAGGTTCTTTATAGCAGTGTAAAAACAGACTAATACAGAAAGTTGGTAACAGGAGTGGGGTACCACTATATGGATACCTAAAAATGTGGAAGTCACCCTGGAACTCGGTAATAAGCAGAAGTTGTAACAGTTTGGAGGGCTCAGAAGAAGCAGAAAGATGTGAGAAAGTTTGGAACTTTCTAGAGACTTGTTGAATGGTTTGGACCAAAATGCTGATAGTAATATAGACAATGAAGTCCAGGCTGAGGTAGTCTTAGATGGAGATGAGGAACTTATTGAGATCTAGAACACTCTTGCTATGCCTTAGCAAAGACACTGGCTGCATTTTGCCCCACCCTAGAGATTAGTGGAAATTTGAACTTGAAAGAGATGATTTAGGGTACTGGCAGAAGAAATTTCCCAGCAGCAAAGCATTCAAGATGTGACCTGGCTTTTTCTGAAAGCATAAAGTTATATGCATTCACAAATAGATGGCCTGAAATTGGAACTTATGCTTAAAACAGAAGCAGGGTATAAACATTTGGAAAATTTGCGGCCTGACCATGTGGTAGAAAAGAAAAACCCATTTTGTGGGAAGAAATTCAAACCACTGGCTACAGAAATTTGCATAAGTAAAGAAAAGCCAAATGTTAATCACCAAGACAATTGGGAAAATGTCTCCAATGGCATTTGAGAGAGCTTCACAGCATCCCCTCGTATCACAGGCCTAGAGGCCTAGGAGAGAAAAATAGTTTCATGGGCTGGGCCCAGGGCCCTGTTTCTCTGGGCAGCCTCAAGACATGGTGCCCTGTGTCCCAGCCACTCCAGCTCCAGCCATGGTTAAAAGGGATCAAGGTACAGCTTGGGTCATTGCTTCAGAGAGCACAAGCCCCAAGACTTGGAAGCTTCCATGTGGTGTAGGTCCTGTGGGTGCACAGAAGACGAGAGTTAAGCTTTGGGAGTCTCCGCCTAGATTTTAGAGGATGTATGAAAACTCCTGGATGTCTTGGCAGAAGTTTGCTGCAGGGGCAGAGCCCTCATGGAAAATCTCTACTATGGCAATGCAGAGGGGGAGATACAGGGTTGGAGCCCCTACACAGAGTCTCTACTGCAGCATTGCCTAGTGGAGCTGTAAGAAGACAGCCACCTGCCTTTGGCACCCAGAATGATAGCTCAACCATCAGTTTGCAACGTGCACCTGGAAAAGCCACAGGCACTTAACGCTAGCCTGTGAAAGCAGTCACGGGGCCTGTACCCTGCAGAGCCACAGGGGCAGAATTGCCCAAGGCCTTGGGAACCCACCTCTTGCATCAGCATGTCCTGGGTATGAGACATGGAGTCTAAGGAGATTATTTTGGAGCTTTAAGATTTAATGACTGCCCTGTTGGGTTAACTGTGGAATGTCCTTGGCAGAGAGGAGGGGTTTATTTAGATGGTGGGGAAGGCCTTAGAATCTTATTTTTCGTTTACATTCACTGCAGCCTTGAACTACTGGATCCAAGCAATCCTCCCACCTCAGCCTCCCAAGTAGGTGGGACCACAGTCATGTTCACTATGCCTAGCTAATTTTTTTTTTTTTAATAGAGACAGGATCTCACAATTTTGCCCGGACTGGTGGTCTCAAACTTCTGAGCTCAAGCAATCCTCTTGCCCCAGCCTCCAAAAATGCTGGGATTGCAGGCATAAGCTGCCATACCTGGTACCTTTTCATTTTTAAATTTCACATTCCTCTTCTTTTCCTGAATTACATCCAGGTATTCCTCAATGGATCTCTGTTATACTGACATGAAGAGATTGGCATTTGAGGTCCAAAAGATCAAAAGTCAAATCCCAGCACTATCACTTATTAACTACATAACCTTATGATTAATGTTTTCTGTGACTTGCTTGTCTTTTCTTCCCCAAGACAATGAATATTTTCCAATATTATTTTCTAAAACCTTTATTAATTTTATTATTTGTTAATTTAATAATTATTAAGCACTTTTTTTTTTTTTTTAGATAGAGTCTCACTCTGTCACCAGGCTAGAGTGCAGTGGTGTGATCTCAGCTCACTGCAACAGTGGCCTCCCAGGTTCAAGCGATTCCCTTGCCTCAACCTCCCAAGTAGCTGGGACTACAGGCATGCACCACCATACCCAGCTAGTTTTTTTGTATTTTAGTAGAGATGGGGTTTCGCCATGTTGGCGAGGATGGTCTCAATTTCCTGACCTCGTGATTCACCCACCTTAACCTCCTGAAGTGTTGGGATTACAGGTGTAAGCCACCGTGCCTGGCCAAGCACTTCTTATTTAATTAAGCACCTACAAGGTACTTATCACTGTTCTGGGGTTTTCAATCCTCTTCATCTTTTAGACCTCAGGAAATTCCAAAAAATGCATGAGAACAGAATTGTTACATGCAGAGAAATAGGGGGAGATAAATTTGTCTTTTCTCCTTGATGTCAAAAACCCACCTTCCATCCTGTATTCCCAGGAAGATGAGTCTGGGAATGTAGAATGTATGGTAGAAAAGGAGGTACAAAGGAAGGAAAAGACTGGAGTGATGGAACGTGGACTATACCATGAGATTATTCAGATTTTCTGCATAGATGATTGGGTGGATGGGATGCCACTCATTGATGGAGGGAGTAGAGAAAGGAACAGAACATAAATTCAAGACCCTTGGTTGCAAACCAAAGAAATTCACTGTTTTTACCCATTTCCAACTAGTTTAAGATAAAAAGAGGTGTTGGGGCAATTTAATGGCTTCTAAAAGTGAAAAGACCAGAGAAGGGTTTGTTTCAGGCCCAGGTCGGCCCAGGTATTCAAATGATGTCATGGCTCCCCTTTCTGTCACTTTCTGTTTCTCTGTTTATGGTCTTCCTTCTTTCCTACTGCACATGGCTTTCTCCTCATTGGCAAATGAAGCCAATTTACATGTACTTTCAAGTCATGATCCCAGAGAAATAGAGTAAGAAGAAACAGCTCCTCTAAGAGTGTGGCAAAAATTTCCAGAAAAGGTTCTGATTGACCTATTTGTGTCATATGGCCATCTAGATCTATCTGATTCTGGAACCCATCCTGTTAACCACTACTTAGTACCATCTTAACACTAGCCTTTTAAAAAAATGTTTTTCACTCTGTCTTCCTGTTTAGATTCTGAGCTCCTCAAGTACAAAGATCCACTTATTTTTTTTACCCCTAGCACGTAGTACTGTGCTTGGCACATGGTACTGGATACTTTAAATGTGTGTTGGACTGAACTGAAATAAACATCTAAATTCTGAGTGTGTAAACTGAGTAAATTCAGGATCTCAAAGCTAAATGGTATAATAAGAAAACACAGTGAATGAATTAAAGGGTAGAAAAAAAATCATGGATCACTTATATATACTTTCTAGATCCAAACAGGCTACTAGAAGTCTCCAGCTGTGCAGATGGACAAAAGAACAAGGTGCAACCAGCACACCTTACTTGGCTTTTCAAAAAGCTTTAGATTTCCACATCAAAGGCTGTTAGAAAGTATTATCCTCAAATTACTAAGAATTCTATTGTTGTGGATATCATTTTAATTTTGTTTTTTAAATTGCGTCTGGAAAATAAAACCAAAGTCAAGTAATAAATGTTAGTAATACATGTAAATAGTGGGGACTGATCTTATTTAACATTTTCATAAATTTTCAAGAAGCAGTGTTTACTCACTGCTTTTTAGTTTGCTAATCATAGGTCTTTCAAATAATGCAATACAGTCATTCTCCATATACTATACACATGGGACTGGTTCCAGGACCCACCACATATACCCTAATCCAAGCATACTCAAGTCCCCCTGTCCACCCCGTGGAAACTGAGTATAAGAAAAGTTGCCCTTCTCAATAGGGTGTTTAGAATCCCGTGTGCCACGTTACGTTGATTGACCAGCACAGTTCAAATCCATGTTGTTCAAGTGTCAGCTGTATTTAGCAAATGAAGACAAAGGTAAAATGATGGAAAATAATGGTAAGTGACTTGAATTTAGATAAGGTTCACTTACCCCTTTAGGGAAATATAAACATGTGAAACAAGAGGTGGGCACTCAGAGCTAATCATTGGTTCCAATAAGATGGACCTATTTCCTTTATATTTTCTCACTTTTCCATGCAATTCTTGTCTCTCGCCATGAGGCTGTGTGTTCAACTGAAGTGACCCTCACCATCTAGAGGGGAAATTTCAGGCAAGGGACTGCCACAGCTTCTTTGACAATCTCCAAACCTTCAAGGATTGGTAAGAGGGTGAAAGGGGTGAGATGGGGAAACAAAATGAACACAAATTGGAAAGAGCTATCCTTTTCAAGGAAGTAAGGTGATGAGGAATGAGGGTGAGAAAAATACAAATCTGAAGAAAGCCCAGAGGAAAAAACGATATTCAGTCTCCAACTGAATTAAAGGCATAACATAATGAAGGATCAACAGAAGGTTAAAAACACATCACAAAATTCCAAATTGCTCTTATCCATTGAAGCTTAGAGGTGGTTTCAAAACAAACAAAAAAAACTGTGTTAAACAAAACTTGTTTCTCAAACAACCAGTAGAGATTGAAAAATGCAAATATACTTTGTGTGTGTGTGTGTGTGTGTGTGTGTGTGTGTGTGTGTGTGTGTGATGGGTTCTTTTTGCCCAGGCTAGAGCACAGTGGGATGATCTCAGCTTACTGCAATCTCCACCTCACAGGTTCAAGAGATCCTCCTTCCTCAGCCTCCCAAGTAGCTGGGACTAGGTATGTGCCACCATGCCTGGCAAATTTTTGTATTTTTAGTAGAGACGGGGTTTCACGGTGTTGGCCAGGCTGGTCTTGAACTCCTTTGACAGGTTGGGAGGGAGACAATATCGAGTGTTTGATAAAGACCTAGGTAATCCGTGCCCCTCAGCCTCCCACAGTGCTGGGATTACAGGCGTGAGCCACCATGCCTGGCTGCAAATATAATACTTTCAAATAAATTCCAGAGTTGCTAAGGTCTGAGGACAAGGAGATGTAAGGGTGCCTGATCACCGGATTCAGAATGCCTGGGTTCTGATTTTGGCTTGTCTACTTGTCAATATTTCTGAGCCTGTCTCCTTGGCTGTAAAACAGCGATAAAAACACCTATCCTGACTACCACAAAGAGTGGGCTTGGCGTTCAAATGAAACCATGTATCTCACAGGTTTAGAAAACTACAGTGCCCCATAATTATAGTGTTCTTGTTACTGCATCGCTGAAATTGCAAACTCCCAAACAAGGGGCATTTAGGCAAGAGCGACTTGGCTCTCCCACTTGGCGACTGTGTTTTCATCAATTTTGTCCTTTGTTTACTGGGGTATCTTGTTAAGGAAAAACTTTCCAGTGTCTTAAAGATTTTTTTTAACTTACAAGTAGCAAGGTGATGTTTGTAAAAGTACCATGCAGACAAGTGCTTCCGATAGACAAGTGCTCACTGCCAAGAAGCAGCCACCCGAACGCCAGGACCGACAGCAAGGACTTTCCGCGGAAAAGCAGTTCTGTTTGAGAAAGATGCATTCATTGTGTGCGACCACCCGAGGGAGGCCGGCGGCTGAACGACAACATGAATTGGTGGAAATGGCCATCCGGTGACGTAATAGTGACACCGTTCTTAGAATTCTATTCTGATATATTTAATAATGTGTCACAATTCGCTGGACTAAGCAGAAGCTGCCGCGAGCTGCACAACTCCCAGCAACCCAAAGCCCAGCTCCCTGCCGACGAGCAAGAATAATGCGCGCGCGCTGGGCTCCCACGGCTCCAGCGAATGGGCAGCCCTCCACGCAGCCCGACGCGCGCGGCGACGTCGAGCCACGTGACCCTGAGCACGACGACGGCACGGGAGGGCGGGGGCTCGGCCGACTCCGCAGCGCCGCGCAGGCGCCCCAGGGCCGCGCCGAGCCGAGCCCCTCCTGCTCTCTCTAGGAGTCAAAATGGCGGCGGGGGGAACCTGGAACAGTCCTGGAGCCTAAGCCACTGACAGGAGAGGAGAGGGCGGCGGCGGTGGGAGGAGGATGGCTGGGGGTGCTGGCGCGGGTGCGGACGGCGGTGCTGGTGGCGGCGGCGGCGGAGGCGACGGCAGCGGTCCCAGCGGCAGCAGCAGCGGCGGGAGGAGCCTCCGGGGTGAGTGTCCCTCGGTGTCTCTGAGGCTGTGGAGCCGACGCTGTGCCCAGTGTGGCGCGGGGCGTCCCGGAGAGGAAAGGGCAGTTTCTGGGCGTGGGGGCGCCGGGGCTGGGGCCGAGCCGCCGCGGGAGGCGCTGGGGCGCCGGACGAGGAGAGAAGAGTCTTCATTCTGGGACTGAGGCGCGGCGGCGTCGGACTGGCCGGTCCCTGTGCGCTCCGAGGGACGGGCTGGAGCGCGCCACCGTCCCGGGGGCAGGGGCGCTCGGTGTGGGGCTCGGGGCCGGGAGACCAGCCCGAGGGAACCGGCCGCCCGGCTTTGGGCTCCGGGCGCCCAGAGGCGGGACCTGCGGCTCCCAGGACACTGAGAAACCGCTCCCGAGACTAGGGCGCGTGTTTACCCGGCTGCAGGGTTGCGACCGCCAGGGGTGGGCTTGAAAGTGGCCGGCAGGGACTGGGAAGAGAGCAGGCCTGTGGACTGCTACTCCCAGGGCAAGTTAGATTGTTCGGGTAGGTGACTGTTGCGGCATAAACCTGGAATTGAGTTTTGACAGGTTGGGAGGGAGACAATACCAAGTGTTGATAAAGAAGAGAAGACTGTGCTTGAAGTACCTGAATGGCAAAATGTGTGCATTTTTCAGTATCTTGTCATTTGCACAGTGTTTGCTAGCTTTACCCCAAGGGTGAGAACTTTCTCACCGTTTTTTTAGAAGCTCTAAGAAGTGTTGTTTCTCTTTTGAACTACAATAGCACTTCTTCACATACCAGCACAGATAATAAGTACTCTGGAGTAGGCCTAATTTACAGAAGCAGTCTTAGTTATCTTTACTAGAGCACTGTTTCCTCTGCGGAGACATCTTACTGTAATGAGAAAATAGACTTTTTTTTTTTTTTTAGAGAATTACTTAGCATTTTCAACTAACAATCGTGTGTGTGTGTGTGTGTGTGTGTGTGTGGATGGAGTCTCGCCCTTTCACCCAGGCTGGAGTACAGTGGCAGTAGCTGGGATTATAGGCCCCCGCCACCACGCCCAGCTAATTTTCGTATTTTTGGGAGAGTCGTGGTTTCACCATGTGGGTCAGGCTGGTTTCGAACTCCTTACCTCTGGTGATCCACCCGCCTCAGCCTCCTAAAGTGCTGGGATTACAGGCGTAAGCCACCGCACCTGGCCTGGTCATCTAACAACCTTTTGTCCCTAATGGCATTTGTTTCCTTTAGATTGCTGAAATGAATTGCTTTCTTCCTGAAATGTGGAAGAAGGACTTGGCAGTTGCTTTGTAAGCAGCCGTTATTAGACTTGTCATGGAATTTTGGAGTCAGAAAAACTTTTAGAGATCTAAAGGTGTTGACTATTTTTTTTAGAGCCGGGAAACCAGACCCAGAGACGCGAGTGACTTGCCATGGGTCCTACAGCTGGCGATGGATTAGACCAAAACTAAGTTGCAAGCCTCTGCACCCCATTTAGAGAGCTCGTTTTTACTACACTCCTGAGCTGCTTATTCTTCATTGATTGCATTTTTTTATCATTCACTAAGCATCCCTATCCATAGGTTTTGGTGTAATAAAGTTGAAAGTGAAAATGAGAGGCTCTCTCTCATTCTGTCAGCTACTTCAAGTAACTGATGAAGATTTTTTTTTTTTTTGCCCTAACCTGAACTTAATAAAAACAGAGTGATATTTCATTTGGAGTTTTCTGAGGCTCATGACACATTTTCACCCGGTTTTAACATGGCTCATTCTTGCATGAATTCAGTAAAACTTATGGGTCAATATTCTGTCCCACAAAATCTGACTACTGTATTGTGTCCCAGTACCAGCATTTAAACAAGATTTTTGTATCAGACTCTGATTTTAGGATTTAAAACGCCTGTGTTGATTTCTAGGATATACTACCTGGTTTCCGTGTATCATCTTGTTGAGTCACAGCATTTTTATTTATAGTGTGTCGCAGGTAAACCTTCAGAAGTGCAATAATGCCAAAATGATTCTGATTTCAGATTCTAGTTACTGAAGTTCACACATCCAAAATTATATAGGCGACTGTTGAAGGTCTGGTTTTTGTTTTTCATTTTACAAATGATGTGGAAGAAAGGAAAGAAACATATTAGGTTGGTGTAAAAGTATTACTGCGGTTTTTTCCATTAATATATAGACTTTGCCCTCAAGTTCTTATTGGAAAGATCAAGTGTGCCAACATGAGCCTAGAAGACAATCTAGTTAGTTCTTCTAATACAAAGAATACTGCTGGTGTACAGGATGGAGAGAGATGGAGTGAGGCCTCAGGAGTCCAAAGAACATGGGACACTTTGGATGTGAGCTGGCCCATGAAAGTTTAGATGTATGGAGAGATTGTAGCAATTACTTTGTGAGGGAAAAGCAAGAGTATAAAGCGAAGATTAGCTTAAGGAGAGGGAAATAGAGGGAGACCGGGATGAGCTGACAACTGAATTTCCTGAGGAGAATGTTTTCCTTAGGAAACATAGTCAGTTGGAAAGCTGTTTGTCTGTAGAAGAGTTTGAGTACTGAATTGAGGAGATTTCTATTTTTATCCTGTTGTGCAAGGTATAGAGAGCCTTTGAAAGTTTGGAGGCCAGGGATTAATGTCGTAAACCAGCAAGGTAAACCTGTCAGTGATCTACAGGTTGAGTTAGAATGAGGAGAGAATGGAATGAACCAGAGAGGACAGTAGCTGCTGCAGTAATCTGAGTATGAAGAGATCTTAGACCAGGATAAAGTCAGTAGGAAAAATTGCATAGCATATATCTGTGTGCTTATTGTGGTAAATTACACGTAAAATTTACCATCTTAAGCATTTTTAAACGTATAGTTCTGCGGCATTAAGTACATTCACATTGTTTTACAGCCATCACCACCCTCCATGTAGAATTCTTTCATTTGGAGTTTTCTTAGGCTCATGACTACATTTTCCTAAGCTGAAACTCTCCATTTTTCCTTACCCCCAGCCCCTGGCAACTACCAGGGTCTGTCTCTTTAATTTTGACTACTCTAAGTACCACATATAAGTGAAATTATACAGTATCTGTCCTTCTATGTCTGTCTTATTTCACTTAGTATAATGTCATCAGGGTCCATCCATGTTGTAGGTTGTGTCACAACTTGCTTTCTTTTTAAGGCTGAGTAATATCCATTGCATGTATCTTTACATTTTGTTTATCCATTCATCCATCACTGGGCACTTACGTTGCATCCACATTTTGACTGTTGGGAATAATGCTGCTGTGAACATGGATGTAAAAATATCTGAGTCTCTGCTTTCATTTCTTTTATGTATTTTACACCCAGAAAATTTTACATTCGTACCAGCAGTGCACAAGGGTTCCAGTTTCTCCACATCCTCAATAATACTTGTTATTTGCTGTTTGGTGTGGTTTTTTTTCTTTTCGAATATTCATCCTAATGAGTATGAAGTGGTATTTCATTCTGATTTTGATTTGCATTTTTAAAAACTGATTGGTGATATTGAACATCTTTTCATGTGGTTATTGGTCATTTGTATATTTTCTTTGGAAAAATACCTATTCACGTTATTTCCCTGTTTTCTAATTAGGTTTTTTGTTTTTGTTTTTGAGTTGTGGAAGTTATTTATATATGCTGAATATCATCAGTCCCTTTTCAGACATATGATTTGCAGATGTTTTCTCTCGTTCTGTAGGCTGCCTTTTCACCCTTTTGATAGTGTCCTTTGCTGCACACATAGTTTTTAATTTTGATGAAATCTAGCTTATCTAGATTTTCTTTTGTTGCTTGTGCTTTTGATGTCATAGCCAATAAATCATTATCAAATCCAATGTCAGGAAGATTTTCCCCTATGTTTTCTTTCTTTTTTAATGCCGGGTGCAGTGGCTCACGCCTGTAATCCCAGCACTTTGGGAGGCCAGGGCGGGCGGGTCACCTGAAGCCAGGAGTTCAAGACCAGCCTGACCTACATGGTGAAACCCTGTCTCTTAAAAAAAAAAAAAAAAAAAGAGAGAGGGAAAGAAAAAAGGAATTCATTTGGCCGGGCGTGGTGGCTCACACCTGTAATCCAAGCACTTTGGAGGCCAAGGCGGGCAGATCACCTGAGGTCAGGAGTTCAAGACCAGCCTGACCAACATGGTGAAACCCCATCTTAAAAAATAAATAAATAAATAAGACAGGTAGGTTCTTGCCTGGTCACCCAGGCTGGAGTGCACCAGTGTGATTATGGCTTACAGTAGTCTTGAACTAGGGGCTCAAGCAGTCCTTCCATCTCAGCTTCCCAAATAGCTGGGACTACAGGTGCATGCCTACACGCCTGGCTAAGTTTTTAAAATTCCCTGAGGAGAAGGGATCTCACTATGTTGCCTAGGCTGGTCTCAACTTTTGGACTCAAGTGGTCCTCCCACCTCAGCCCAGGGTGCTGGGATTACAGGCATGAGCCACCATGCCCAACATTTTTATTTTATTTATTTTAAAAGAATTTTATAGTTCTGGCTCTTACATTTAGGTCTTTATGTGTGGATATCCATTACCATATGTGTGGTTTTTCCATTACCATTAGTTGAGAAAACTGTCCTTTTCCCATTAAATGGTCTCGGCACCTTTGTTGAAAATTATTTGACCGTAAGTTCGAGGGTTTATTTCTGGGCTCTGTATTCTATTCCATTGGTCCATACGTTTGTTTTTATGCCAGTATCACACTATTTTAATTACTGTAGCTTTATAGTAACTTTTGAAATCAAGAAGTGTGAGACGCCACTTTGTTCTTTTCAAGATTGTTTTGGCTATTTGCGATTCCTTGAGATGCCATATGAATCTTAGGATGGGTCTATTTCTGCAAAAAATAGGCTATTGGTATTTTGCTAGGGATTGAATTGAATCTGTAGGTTGCTTTGGGTAGTGTTGACTTCTAAATACTGAGTCTTCTAGTTCATGAACATGGAATATCTTTCCATTTATTTGTGTCTTTATTTCAGCAGTGCTTTTTAGTTTTTAGTGTAAAAGTCTTTTTGTCTCCTTGGCTAGGTTTATTTCTAAATATTTTATTCTTTTTGATGTGGTTATAGATAGGATTCTTTCCTTAATTTCTCTTTTGGATTGTTCATTGTTAATGTTTAAGAATGTTTTTTTGTGTTAATTTTGTATCCTACAACTTTACTGAATTTATTAGTTCTAATAGTTTTTTTGTGTGTGGAATCTTTTTTTGTGTGGTTTTCTATGTATAGGAACATGTCATCTGCAAACAGTTAATTTACTTCTTGCCTTTCAGTTTGGATGCCTTTAATTTTTCCTTGCCTAATCTCAGCTAGGACTTCTGGTACTGTGTTGACTAGAAGTGGTAAAAGCAGGCATCCTTGACTTGTTCCTGGTCTTAGGGGAAAGATTTTCAGTCTTTCCCTGTTGAATATGATATTAACATCAGTTTTTTTTTTACATAAGACCTGTATTATATTCAGATAGTTTCCTTATATTCTTTGTTCGTTGAGTGTTCTAACAGGTATGTTTTAAGAAAAGTCGTTTGTGGGTGCCGAAAAGAATTTCTAACCTGAGTGAGAGAATTCCGATGTCATTGACGGAGGAATATATTATCATGAAGTTGATGTTTTAGGCATCATCTTTGTACATTTACAGACCTGTTATGGCTGAAGAAAAATAATACTGTCGTTATTTAGTGGGGAAGACTGACATTACTCAAATAATTATGCAGATGTGTCTGAATAACTATAGCCTGACTAGACCTTCAGTTGTATTCCCAGCATCTGGCACAGTGCCTGGCACATGGGTATTCACTGAAGTTGCTAATTGAATCAAAAAGCAGAAGACTGATAAAAAACATACTCTTTATTATATAATTTTTAATGAAATATGTTTATTTGTAGCGTTTTTTTATTTTCTTGAGACAGAGTCTTACTCTGTCACCAGGCTGAGCACAGTGGTGCAATCACAACTTACTGCTGCCTTGGCTTCGTTGGCTCCAGCAAGCCTCCAGTCTCAGCCTCCCGAGTAGCTGGAAATATAGGCATGCGCCACCATGCCTGGCTAATTTTTGTTGTTGTGAGAGACAGGGTCTTGCACAGTTTCCCAGGCTTTATTTTTATTTTATTTAAAACCATTTTCCCTGTGAACCCAGTCTTGGTACAATGGTAATAAAGCAAAATCGAACATCTCCACTCTAGAAGTAGGCAAATGACTTTTTCTAAAACAGGTACAGTATCAGTATTAAAGTGAGGTAACAGTTTTTCTTTCTTTTTCTTTTTTTTTTTTTTTTTGAGATGGAGTCTTGCTCTGTCTCCTAGGGTGGAGTGCAATGGCATGATCCCAGCTCACTGCAGCTGCCACCTCCCAGGTTCAACCGATTCTTTCCTGCCTCGGCCTCCCAAGTAGTTGGGACTATAGGTGTGCACCACCACGCCTGGCATTTTTTGTATTTTTAGTAGAGATAGTTTTGTCCTGTTGGCCAGGCTGGTCTCAAACTCCTTACCTAAAGTGATCCACCCACCTTGGCCTCCCAAAGGGCTGGGATTATAGACGTGAGCCACCATGCCTGGCCCAGTTTTCTTTTTAGGTGAATGCTAGTGGAAGTTAAGTTATCAGAATCCAGAATTTCAAAGGGAGGCTTTATTTATTTCATATTTTGTTTTAATTTATTTGTTTTAGACAGGGTCTTGCCCTGTCGCCTAGGCTGCAGTGGTACAATCATGGCTCACTGCAACCTCAAGTATTGGGCTCAAGCAATCTTCCCACCTCAGCCTCCTGAGCAGCTGAGACTACAGGCATGTGCCACTATGCCTGCCTAACTTTTGTACTTTTTGTAGAGATAGGGTTTCACTGTGTTGCTCAGGCTGGTCTCAAACTCCTAGAATCAAGCAGTCCTTCAGCCTTGGCCTCCCAAAGTGCTGGGATTATAGGTGTGAGCCACCATGCCCAGCTGAGGCATAATTTCAATGAAACATTTAAAGTGCCTGCTGATTCCAGATTTATAATGAAACTCGAACATTCAGCACCTAATTTATTTGCAGAACAAGTTCAAAATTTAAGAACTACCATGCTGTGGTTTTTTTTTAATTTTAAAATTTTTGATATTTTGTAAATTTGACATCACAAATTGAGTCTTTCAGATACCCTTACTGTTTCAAATAATATAGTAAATTTAGAAACATAATATACTTAGTTTTATAAATAGACATTAAATCCATATCACTGCATGACATGTGAACATTATAAGACTGAAATAGATGGGGACACTTGGAATAGATAGGAAACACTTTAATTGAATAAACAACATTCTTCAAGTCACAGGATTCAAAATAGTTCTATTATATAGCATCGTTGCGGTTTTTAGATATAGTTGTGATGTAATAGAACACTGGACTGGAAATCAAACCTCCATTTAGATTCTTAATTTTATGATCTTAAAGAAAGTCACCTAACCCATCTGAAGACTAATTTTCTCATCTATGCTTTCTGTCTTCTATGTATTTTTTTACTTCTTTCTTTCTCTCTCTATTGCCACTCCCTTATTAGTCTAGACTGCTTATTAAACAGCCTACCAGCTAAGTCTCTGCCACTTTTTCTCCCACAGTACCGCTCCATCTCTGGCTGTTCTCTGTATTGTTATGATAATTAAGTTCTTTAAAAAACAGGCCAGGCACGGTGGCTCACACCTGTAATCCCAGCACTTTCGGAGGCCAAGGTGGGCAGATCGCCTGAGTTTAGGAGTTGGAGACCAGTCTGCCCAACATGGTGAAACCCTGTCTCTACTAAAAATATGAAAATTAGGTCTGGAGCCATTCCTACCACAGGACCTCTCATGATAGATAATTTTCTTAATGTTTCAGACAATTCTTTGGTATTATTTGCCATCAAAAATCTCTTGATTCTCTCTCTCTTTTTATTTATTTTTTATGAGACAGGGTGTTGGCACATGCCTGTAATCCCAGCTACTTGGGAGGCTGAGGCAGGAGAATGACTTCTACCTAGGAGGCAAAGGTTGCAGTGAACCAAGATCATGCCACTGCACTCCAGCCTGGGCAACAGAGCAAGACTCTACTCCAGCTATGCTGTTTTTTTGTTCCCTGTGCCTCTTTGTTCTTTGTGTATTTATCCCATTGTTTGGAGTTCTTATTCTTTGCCTACTCTGTTAGCTGCCCGTCCAATGTCTACTTTCCTCTTCTTTCCTAACAGAAATCTGCTTTTCATGCATGCAGGGGACTTGGAGAAGCTGGTTTGTCACCACCTCCAGTGGTAGACTTCCATTAGTTCAAGCCAGTCAACTCATGGCATTTCCTTGTAAACCATTACTTGTACCAATCAGATTTGAAAGGAAGTAGACATTCTGTTTCTGGCGGGGGGAGGATTCTTTCCCCTCTTGCATGTGAACAAGGGAACCCAAGGCTCCTATTGCTACTGACAGCTAGCTGTCTTAGGATCACAAGGGATGAAGCATTTTGTGAAGATGGCAGAGCAGAGAGGTAGAAGGAATCTGAATCCTTGGTAATATCATTTAGCCACATATTTTATTGGGTCTGGAGCCATCTCTACCACGGGATTTCTCATGACAGATAATTTTCTTAATGTTTTTGGAGTAATTTGCTCTCAAAAATCTCTTGACTCTCTCTCTTTTTTTTTTGAGACAGGCTCTCGCTTTGTCACCCAGGCGGGAGTGCAGTGATGCAATAACAGCTCACTGTAGCCTTGACCTCTTCGGTTCAGCAATCCTCCTGCCTCAGGCTCATAAGAAATAGCCACCACACCTGGCTACTTCTAAAAAATTATTTGTAGAGGTGGGGTCTCTATGTTGCCCAGGCATCTCGAACTCCTGGTCTCAAGTGATCGTTTCACCTCAGCCTCCCAAAATGTTGGAATTACAGGTGTGAACAACTGTACCTGGCCCAAAATCTCTTGATTGATACAGTCGTCTTTATTTTTCAAGATCTAATTATGGGACCTTTACCAATAGTCATACATTCTTTTGGAACTTTGCGCAATAGTCTTTTGGAACTTTATGCCTGTCTTTTATCCATTATTGCCCTGTATTATAATTGCTTGTATGCCTGACTCCCCTACATGACTGTATGGTGTGAACCAAAGCATACAGGATGTCGAACAATGTCTAATAGTGTCACACAATAATAGGTATTCAGTAAGTGAGTTATTAAGATGAAATAATAACATGAAAGAGTGCTTTGTAAGCAATTTTTAGAAGAGTTTCTGCTCTGCTAAATGTAAGCCATTTTTTAAATAAACATGAGGTGTGTTGTTGTCTTTAAAGTAAAAATGGAGGTGCGATGGCTCACTCCTGTAATCCCAGCACTTTGGGAGGTCAAGGCAGGATTTCAAGACCAGCCTGACCAACATGGAGAAATCCCATCTCTAGTAAAAACACAAAATTAGCTGGGCGTGGTGGTGCATGCCTGTAATACTAGTTACTTGGGAGACTGAGGCAGGAGAATCACTTGAACCTGGGAGGTGGGGGTTGTGGTGAACCGAAATTGCGCCATTGCACTCCAGCCTGGGCAACAAGAGGGAAACTCCATCTCAAAAAAAAAAAAAAGGAAAAACCAGTAAGATCAGACATTGTTTTTTGCTTGTTCTTCATTATTACCTAGAAATTTTCATTTAGATAAAAACTATGTCAGTGTCCTGGCTATAGTCCCTTATGGAAGGAGCAGTATTACATTTAGGTCAGTTTCATCTGGGTTTCATTTGTGAATTATTCTTTAGAGAAAGATTCTATAATATGCTTCATGAGACCCAATTCTTGTCTTCAGACTTGCCCAAAATATTTTTTGCTTGCTTAAGACCAGACATGAGAATTTTCTTGTAAGCAGAAAGCTTTGTGACAGAACTAGATGAGTTTGTAGCAAATGTTAGTAATAGCTTATGACAGAGAAGTCTCATTATAGCCTCAATTACAGAGTCATAGTTCTGTCACATGCTTCAACAATAATGTCTGATAAGGGAGGAAGGATGGGGAAGAAGACTTACAATTTACACACTCTGAATATTTTATTATGTGTTGGTTTTGGTCAAATAAATTTCGACATAGTAATGTGTAGAGTTAAAAAAATTTTTTTTCAAGTCACATTCTTGCTATGTTGCCCAGACTGGTTCCGAACTCCTCAACTCAAGCGATCTTCCTGCCTCAAGCCTTCCGAGTACCTGAGATGAACATACCCAGCTTTTCAGTATTTGTGTTTTTTTAAGAGGCAGAGTACTCAGTCTGTTGCCCAGGCTGAAATGCAGTGCCCTGTCATAGCTTACCGCAGCCTCAAACTCCTAGGCTCAAGAGATTGTCCCGCCTCAGCCTCCTGAGTAGCTAGGGCTACAGGCACACACCGTCATGCTCAGCTAATTTTTAAACATTGTTTGTAGTGATGGGGTCCCACTATATTGCCCAGGCTGGTCTTGAACTCCTGGCCTCAAGCAAATCCTCCCATCTTGGCTTGCCAAAGCACTGGAATTATAGGCATGAGTCACATCACCCAGCCTTGTAGTTATTTTTAAAATGAAGATGAGAAATCGAGTATACCTTTAAAAAATATGTGATATCATATATTGGATGATTATGAAAGATATATTTGGCTATGAAGAAAAACCTTATTGTTTTGATGTCTGGTTGTTAGCTTTTTACTTTACTAAGGGCCTAATTAACTTCCCTGTGCTTTAGTTTCCACATCTGTAAAATTACTCACTTTATTATTTCTACATCCACTTTGAAAATTAAGTAAATGCTCTTTGGATTTCAACTTTCGATTATTTAAGCCAAGATCTCTCTTCTTTATTTTGTGTATGTTCTTTATGTCTGTGGGCTTACTAATTCTTGAATTTAAAAAAATCATTTAAATCAAGCAATAGTAATAGTATATGTTTACGCATATAGTATATGTTTTTAAAGAAACAAGCAGGCTGGGTTTTAGTGGCTCATGCCTATAATCCCAACACTTTAGGAGGCCAAGGCAAAAGGACTGCATGAGTCCTGGTGGAGTTAAAGACCAGCCTGGGCAACATAGCAAGATCACACCTCTACAAAAAAAATGTTTAAAAATTAGCCAGGTATTGTGGCATGTACCTGTAGTTCTTAGCTACTTGGGAGGCTGAGGTGGAAGGATCACTTTAGCCCAGAAATTTGAGGTTACAGTGGGTAGCGATCACCCCACTACACTCCAGCCTGGTTGACAGAATGAGACCCTGTGTCTAAAAAATGAAAATAAATAAGCAGTAGCATATGTTTTTAAAAAACGACAAACTCTCTTAAGTCTAAACTCCTTTTCAGATCATGTGGCTCATACCTTGCTACTGCCCACTGCACTTTATATAGAAATACTTTTATTTCCTTCATGAACCCAGTTTTGTTCTCTCTGTGGGCCTTTGAATAGTTAGTTCCCTCTGCTGTTTGGAGCATTATTTTGGCATTCTTCCCTCTCCTTCCATTATTTTCACCAAGAAAAGGGGAAAGTTCACACTATTTATTGTCAGTCTTAGATTTTATCCCAAATGTCACTTTCTCAACAATCCTATAAGATAGACAGTTTTATTATCATCAGACACAAAGAAGATAAAAAAAAAAATTGCCCAAGATCATACAGTTTAGAAATGGCAGAGTCAAATCCAAACTCAGGCAGTTTTGCTCCAGAAGTCTTCATCTCCACTGATTTATGCTTCCCCTACGTTGTAATTGCCTGTTTAACAGTTTGCCCCACTATACTTTAATTACCTTTGGGGTGTTTGCTTGCTTGTTTGTGATGGAATCTTGCTCTGTAGTCCAGGCTGGAGTGCTGTGGTGTGATCTTGACTCACTGTAACCACCTCCCGGTTTCAAGCGATTCTCCTGCCTCACGCTCCCGAGTATCTGGATTACAGGCACACACCACCATGCCTGGCTAATTTCTGTATATTTAGTAAGACAGGGTTTCACTATTTTGGCCAGACTGGTCTTGAGCTCCTGACCTCAAGCAATATTCCTACCTAGGCCTCCAAAAGTGGTGAGATTACAGGCATGAGCCACCGCCCCCAGCCTTTTAAGCACTTTTGGAGGAAAAATTATGCCTGTCTTATTCAGTGTTATATCCCTATGTATTAAGCACATACTAGGTGCTCAGAAAATATTCAAATGAATGAAAATTCTTACTTGAGAGAGTGTTTTGATTAAATTCTTCTCAGTACCTTTCACATAGGGTGGGTGTCAGTAAATACGGTAATGTTTTCATGCCTACTTATTATACAAAGTGAAATTTTTATGATCAAGCTAATTGTGGTTACAAGCTCATGTTTTATAACCTCTCTTAATTCCTTTTTGCCCAGTACTTTATAGCAATATCACTTTGCAGCTGTAAAAACTGGTGTTTTGTAGACCTCTTATGTTATGCCTCTGTGAACTGTTAAAATAGAGATCATTTGTAATTAGTTTCTAAAGGGTATGTAGGAAATTTTATGAAATAAAATTATACTAGTAGATGGACTCTGATCATTTATACCGGTTAACCTTTTAACAAATTACAAAGGTGTAATTTCTCTGTGTGTATATTTTTTTAAAGTATCCCATATTTTAAACCTTGACTGTATCTCAAAAAAAAAAAAAAAAAAAAAAAAAAAAAAAAGGTGGTTTATCTGTATCCAATATTCACATGGTGGATAATGATGTAAGGCATGCACATTGTGTT
>NW_016107508.1:2649444-2653821 GCF_001604975.1 Cebus imitator | reverse complement strand
AGTAGAGAAAGACATTTTATCATACCCCATTTTGTGCCTGCGTTGAATCCACAATCCAGGTTTGGTGAGGAGGAAGCACAAGAGTTAAGAGTGTTTACACAGCAAAAAAAAAAAAAAAAAATACATAGCAAAATCACAAAGCGAAAATGCCCATGGGGCAGTGTCCAGAGGAAACCAGGCACAAGCTTCAAGAGTCCTATCCCAGTGAAATTGCACAGGATGCATCTACTTGTGACAATACTTGTGAAATATTGTCTTCTAGGGAAGCTTATTAGAGACTCAGTGCCCATGATGTTTATTGGAGTATAATCACATAGGCACCCTCTATCTAGCTTGTACCAAATTCCAAGCTCCCGGAAGGAAAGCAGATATTCAGCATCAACCAAATTGTTTGAACAAACAGTTTAGGCACAGTAAATCACCCTTAAATAGTCAGGGAATTAAGGGAACGTTCCCAAAATCCAAGTTCCCAGAGACCTCTGCCAGGACCATCTTTGCATGCAGGCCTTTCTAAGTCCTAGGCCTGCTATGTTGTCTTTTTGGCATAGTACCTTTTAATGTTTCTCAATTCAAAATTTAAATAAATAAAAAATCAGTTCTCACATTATGTTATGTTCTTTTTTTCTCCATCTGTTGTTTTCTTTCATAATGTATCAAGTTTAGCTAGGCCTGGTAGCGTGTGCCTGTAATCCCAGCTACTTGGGAGGCTAAGGCAGGAGGATCTGTTTAGCCCAGGAGTTCAAAGTTGTAGTGCACAATAATTCCACCTATGATTAGCCACTGCACTCAACGTGGGCAACATACCAAACCACATTCCTTTTAAAAAAAAAAAGAAAAAGTATCAACGCCCAGTGCAAAGGTTGACTACTATAATATGATTGAAAGTATGTTCCAACCTGGCTCAGTGGCTCATGTGTTTAATTCCAGCACTTTGGGAGGCCAAGGCAGGAGGATCACCTGACGTCACATGTTTGAGACCACCCTGGCCAACGTGGTGAAACCACATCTCTCCTAAAAATAAAAAATTAGTCAGGTATAGTGGCATCCGCCTGTAATCTCAGCTACTTGGGAGGCTGAAGCACGATAATTGCCTGAACCCAGGAGGTGAAGGTTGCAGAGAGCCGAGATCGCACCACGCCACTCCCATCTTCAGTTATCAGGGTGACAGAGCGAGACTCTGTCTTTAAAAAAAATATATGTATATATGTTTCATGGAACACTGTACATGGCTTATTATTGGTTTTTCTTATGAAGGTTTCTGTGATTAAGTTTAGAAAGGCGAAATTAAGCAGATTTCTTAACTACAGGACTCTTAGCCTTTTCACAGGGATGTGCATGACTTGGCTTCTGCCTACATTTCTGCTTTATCTCTCATTCTTTTCCCTGACCCACTTTGCTTTCTCTGCACTAGATTTAATCTAATACTAAGGATCAAATTACAATTGTCTATATTACGTGGACATTTTCTCAGTTTGCCACAGAAATATTATAATCTCTTTACCATCTTGAATATGAACTGTCCTTCCATCTCTGCTCAATTACTGTGTCAGAACAAGCAAACATTTTTACTATTTCATTCATACATTCAGCAAAATTTGTTGAGCACCTACTATACTTGCTAGACACAGTTCTGGGCACTGGAGATACAACAGTGAATGCAACAGTGAAAAACCTCACCTTATGTAATTTACCTTATAGTGGGGAATGAAAAGGGGAAACAATAATTAAAAATACATGTTAGGCTCAGTATGGTGCCTCATGTCTGTAATCCTTAAACGTTAAGAGGCCAAGGTGGGAGAATCACTTGAGGCCAGGAGTTCAAGACCAACCTGGATAATACACCAAGACTCCTGTCTCAACAGAAAAAAATTAAAATGGGACCAGGTATGGTGGCTCATACCTATAATGCCAGCACTTTGGGAGGGCAAGGTGGGTCGACCACAAGGTCAGGAATTGGAGACCAGCCTGGCCAACATGGTGAAACCACATCTTTACTGAGAATACAAAAATTAGCTGGGCATTGTGGTGGACGCCTATATTCCCAGCTACTCGGGAGGCTGAGTCAAGGAGAATCACTTGAATCCAGGAGGTGGAGGTTGTAGTGAGCCAAGATCATGCCACTGCACTTCAGCCTGGGTGACAAAGCAAAACTCTGCCTCAATAAATAAATAATAAATTAGCTGGGCACAGTGGTACACACTGTGGTCCCAATTACATGGGAGCATCACTTGAGCCCAGGAGTCAGAAGCTATAGTGAGCTGTGATCGTGTCACTGCACTTAATCCCAACACACTCTGGGAGTCCAAGACCACTGGATCACCTGAGGTCAGGAGTTCAAGACCAGCCTGGCCAACATGGAGAAACCCTCTCTACTAACAATCCAAAAAAATCAACCATGCATCTGTAATCCCAGCTACTCGGGAGGCTGAGGCAGGAGAATCACTTGAACCCAGGGGGCAGAGGTTGCAGTGAGCCAGGATCACACCATTGCATTCCAGCCTGGGCAACAAGAGTGACACTCTGTCAAAAAAAAAAAAAAAAATACACATTTTACTCCTAAGCATGTACTTAAGAGAGATGGAAGTCCATGTCCACACAACTTGTACACAAATGTGTGTAACAGCATTATTCATAATAACCAAAAAATGGAAACAACCCAGATGTTCATCATTGGATGGATGGATGAATGAATGAATAAATCAAATAAAATGTGGTATATCCATACAATGGAATATTATACAGCAAATAGAGAGGAATAAAGAAGTACTAATACATGCTACAATGTGAATGAACCTTGAAAATATTATGCTATAAAGTGAAAGAAGCCAGTCACAAAAGCCCACATTATTATATGATCCCAAAATGTCCAAGATAAGCAAATCAATAGAGATAGAAATTAGATTAGTAGTTGTCTAGGATTGGGGAATTGAGGTGACATGGAGAGTGGTTGCTAATGGAACTTCTTTGAAGGAGTGATGAAAATGTTCTAGATGTCAGAACCACTGATAGCTGAACAGATGTATCTACAAATAATGGAGAAAGAACAGTGTCAGTTAAGCACAACATTCTCAGGAAATTCAGTGAAAAGTCAAGCCTATCGTTGTACACCTCAGTGACTAATAAAAGCATCCTCCAGTTATATGGAAAATTTCTCCATCTCTCTTCTCAGCAACAACAGGTAATTGAATTAGCTTAATACTTAGGATTTTATAAATTTTACATACTGGTATACCTAATGACTTGAAACAATAGTAACTGTGTTGTAAACTCTTAATCTAATGTTAACTTCCTCCCTGATAGAAGAGTATTTACCCACATACTCTAATTTGGAGATTACAACACAAATTGAAAGAACTTTCTCGAATATTGTCCTAACTGCTTATATATTTATATATGAATTTGCTTTCTGATGGAAAAATATTTGTGGTAAGAAACAGGAAACGCAGAAGTTACAAAGGAAAAGACAGAGTTGTCTATATGAAAAATTTAAACATTTAAGACAAAAGTTGTCATAGTTTTAAAAGGACCATATGAATAATTTCCATTGATTATTTTAACATTAATATAGAAAGTGTTGCAAATTACTGAAAAGAACAGCCAAATAGAAAAATAGGCAAAGAATATAAAGCAACATGGGGACTGAAGAATATTGGTTTCATTAATAATTTTTAAGAGGCCGGGCGCCGTGGCTCATGCCTGTAATCCCAGCACTTTGGGAGGCCGAGGCGGGTGAATCACGAAGTCAAGAGATCGAGACCATCCTGGTCAACATAGTGAAACCCCGTCTCTACTAAAAATACAAAAAATCAGCTGGGCATGGTGGCGTGTGCCTGTAATCCCAGCTACTCAGGAGGCTGAGGCAGGAGAACTGCCTGAACCCAGGAGGCGGAGGTTGCGGTGAGCCGAGGTCGCACCATTGCACTCCAGCCTGGGCAACAAGAGCGAAACTCCGTCTCAAAAAATAAAAATAAATAAAAAATAAAAAAAATAATAATAATTTTTAAGAAATTAGCAATGGTATAATTTTTCCTCCATCAGATTGCAAAGATGAGTAATGTCCAGCATTTTGGATATTCTCATGCAGAGCTGATAGGAGTGTAAATTGCAACACTTCTGACAACATGACTTCAAATTAGAAACATGTATATCCTTTACCCCAAGAATCTTCTTGAAATTTATTCTAATGATATAATTTAGAGTGGGCAAAGATACATGTAAAAGAATCACAGTATTAATTTATAATATTGAAAAATTGGGCTGGGCGCGGTGGCTCAAGCCTGTAATCCCAGCACTTTGGGAGGCCAAGGCGGGTGGATCACGAGGTCAAGAGATCAAGACCATCCTGGTCAACATGGTGAAACCCCGTCTCTACTAAAA
>NW_016107508.1:2640366-2649314 GCF_001604975.1 Cebus imitator | reverse complement strand
AAAAAAAAAAAAAAAAAAAAAGAAAAATTGGATGTGACCCATACAACACAGTTCTATGTAGGAATTTTTTAAAGGTAAAGTAAAATTTTGTATCTGATGTAAGTGTAAATATATCGGCTACTAAGATTCAGAATAAGCATTTACTTAATGGCCAGAATATTATACTTTGTTGTTATAGATATGTGAAGTTCGGGAATAATTGCTAGAATGAGAATGGAGAATACAAGGGCTGGGATACCTCCTAGTTTGTTAGGGATGGATCATAAGATTGTGTATGCAAACAAAATCCTAGCTTCTTGGGAAACTGGGGCAGAGGATTGCTTGAGCCCAAGAGTTGGGGCTGCAATGAGCTAAGTACTCTAGCCTAGACCACAGGCCATATTTTTGCATATATTATGAAATGAAAATAGTTTTTTATAGAACTGTCACCTGGCCAGATTTTGAATTTTGATATACATATGAATGCATAGTATTTTTCAATTTTAGGATTTAATATAAATTTAGTTTTCATGAATGAGAAAAGATAGTCATATCTACATTTAAAAATTTTTTCTAATAATTGAGTATCTCTTTTAATGATTTCTTCACTGGTTTGGGTTTTTCTACCCCATTCAAGAATGATAATCTGGTTGGGCATGGTGGCCCACACCTGTAGTCCCAGCACTTTGGGAGGCTGAGGCAGGTCATTTGAGGTAGTTCAAGACCAGCCTGACCAACAGGAAGAAACCTTGTCTCTACTAAAAATACAAAATGAGCCGGGTGGGGGTTGGTGGCGCCTGCCTGTAATCCAGCTACTTGGGAGGCTGAGGCAGAAGAATCACTTGAACCTGAGAAGGGAGGTTGCAGTGAACCGAGATGGTGCCATTGCATTCCAGCCTGGGCAACAAGAGTGAAACTCTGTCTCAAAAAAATAAAAAATAAAAAAAGAATGATAACCTACAAGACTTTTCTAGTGACTATTTCTAGGTTGTTTGTTACTCTGTGGAGATTATGTTTTTAAAATCATTTAAATAGCTAAGAGATAACAAATTTCAGACCATGCTTACTATGCATTTATAGCAGATATTTTATTTAAGAACTATTTCATAACTAGAAAAACTGTAAGAACACTAAGAATATGTAGTTTCAGCAGGGTAAGGTGGCTCATGCTTTGTAATCCCAGTGCTTTGCAAAGCTGAGGCAGAAAGATCACTTGAGGCCCGGAATTCAAGACCAGCCTTGGCAACATAGTGAGACCTCATCTCTACCAAAAAAAAAAAAAAAAAAAAATTTATTAACTGGGCATGTTGGCACACATCTGTAGTCCTAGCTGCTCAGGAGGCTGGGGCAGGAGGATTGCTTGAGCCCAGGAGTTGGAGGCTGCAATGCACTATGAGTGAACCACTTTACTCTAGCCTAGACAACAGAGTAAGACTCTGTCTCAAAATAAAATAAATGTGCATATACATGTGTGAGGGGTGTGTGTGTGGTTTCATTTTAGGATAAGTAAAAAATTTAGTACCTTCCTCTTCACTAGAGTCAAAATTCTAAGAACCGTACTCACCTCATTTCTCTGTATTCTTTTTCTCATTTTCTAGTTTGAAAAATTCTTCTGGTTACATTTAGAAGATTGTTGCATAGATTAGTGGAATGTGATGTACTTTTATATTCTTTTAAAAAATGCATTTTTAATGGGGAAAAAAGTATCAGCAGGGGACTGACAGCTGTTTTGAATTATAATAGGTTATATTAGAAAAAAAACCCCACATGGCTTAATAAGATTTTCCTAAGAAAACTCTAGCAACTAACTAATCTTCATTTGCAGGAATGCAATGGAATTTTATAGAAAATGTCAATTTAAAAGATCTTTTCTTTTAATATGAATAGAAATGTTTTCTGACTTGACTATTTTTGGTGGTTTTTCCACCAAAAAATAGTCTTCCCTTATCAAAAGGGAAAAGACTATTTTTAACTACAGGTCCACATTCTCTTATTTATAATTTGAAATCCCAAAAACTCTGGAAACTATTTTGGGGGATTTGAGAGGATTTAATTTGATGGCAAACACTGACATGACCCAAATTGATCTGCCAGCAAAACCGAACCTAAACTATCATAGGTTAGTCTAAATAATATATTTTACTGCAAAATACTAATTTGTTTGGTGTTACAAACAAATCAGGGTGCTGTGCCAAATCTCATGGGGGATAGTTATGTAGTATACAGTAAATGTTTGGTATACCATATGTCATGCCAAACCTCTGTCACTATAGTGGGCATGGCATTAGGTTCAAGAGGCCAAGAAGAGACCCAGAGCCAGCAAAGGAGATGTGGGGTTTTATTGGGGGCTTATATTCAAAGAAGAGGGTCCATGGCAGTGGGCTGGACAGGAGAACCACCTTATATACAGTCCAGTGGCAGTGGGCTGGGCAGAAGAACCACAACCGCTTGCCATAGCATTTCCACTTAGCACTTCTGCCTAACAACCTCCACCTGGCAATCTTTATTCAACCCAAAACTTGAACCCTCACTCCCCTGTAGAGTTTGCATTCCATGGGTCAGTTTGGGGGCTCAATGTCCTTATAGACAAGGAAGGAATCTCTGAGTTGGCCGCTTCTGGATTTCTTAGCTCAGAACACATATTCAGGTGTATCTACCATACAAGGTCATTCTAAGGGTATGCTTAAATTATTGCTGTCAGGTGTGTTTAACCATATTATTTATTTTTGAAAGCAAAGGAAAAAAGTGAATTTTTGAATGTATGTGGCTCCAAAAATTGCTTTTTGGAAAGGAATTGTAGACCTGTATTCTTAACACTCTAATTGATACTTTAAGCTGATGATGATTAAATATATATTTTATTGGTAGAACTAAGTCTGAGAGTGTATGTAACCACTCTGTAGTTTATAAAGTTTAATTATCAAGAATGTGGGGAGAATATATGAAAAGTAGAATAAACTCACTGGTTATCTATAGATATTCACTGTAAATAAAAATATGTTACTTAAGGCCGGGTGCAGTGGCTCATGCCTGTAATCCCAGCACTTTGGGAGGCTGAGGTGGGTGGATCATGAGGTCAGGAGTTCAAGACCAGCCTGGTCAACATGGCAAAACCCTGTCTCTACTAAAAATACAAAAATTAGCCAGGCGTTGTGACTAACGCCTATAATCCCAACTACTCAAGAGGCTGAGACAGGAGAATCACTTGAACCCAGAAGGCGGAGGTTGCAGTGAGCCAGGATCGTCCCATTGCACTCTAGCCTGGGAGATGAGGAAGACTCTGTCTCAAAAGAGAAAAGAAATACATATATATATGTGACTTAAAATACTGGGGGAGAGACAGGAGAAGGAAGTCACTAACTTAATTTCAGTATTGCTCATAGTAGGAAACCAACGGGTAATAGCCAAAAAACAGGGAATGTAAAATGTTCTATAAAGTATAAGTAAAGTTACCTATGGGGCAGGCAGGGACTATAATAGAGTAGACAGGGACAGCTATTCCTATTCTTCGGATATATCTTAGGTTTTTTATTTGAACTTTATACCCACTTAAATATTTTAAGTAATTATATAACAAAATTAAATTAAAAATGCTATGACTAAAAATCAAAATAAATCTTATAAAGTGCATTTCCAGTTAGTTATATAATCACACAGAAAAAACCTATTCCAAGTGACTTACATACACAGTAATTTGTAGAATATTCCAAGTTGGGTATATCCTAAGTAAAAAGAATTATAAAAAACAAAATTAAAAATAAAAAGATTTTTATCATATTGCTGATAGTGTTAATATTTTTATTCTCAGGTCGTGTGAATATTTTGTGATAAGCTATTAGTAGGCTGTGTTGAGAATAGAGGGTTTTCGCATGTGAGAAAAGAGAAATGATACAAGATCAGTGAGATTAAGGAAAAACCCTATAAACCTGAATTTGAATTAGAAACAACAGTATAAACTAATGATAATGTATGTTTATATATCTGTGTACATGTTTATATAGATATGTGTGTATATACTGTCTTAGATCTGTGTACTGAAATGGCATTGAGCATCCCTATTACTGAGATTGTGGATTCTGAATACCATTTTGCACTAAAAGGAATTAGGGCTTTAAGTAAATGACTGGTTCCAAGTCGAAGGCAAGACAAATATAAGATATGCCTGGAATAAGTTGTAATACCAGAAAGGTAAGGAAGCTCTCGGAAGCGAACGTTAAGATTATGTCATAAGGTCAGGAACCAATTTGAATAAGGCTCTGCTGTCCAAAGATGGGACAGTTTGAACTTCAATAAGGATAACCACAAAGAATTGAAACCTGTCACATAGATATAAGTGTATGAATTCATAACGTTTAAAACTCACCGATTGTCTTTAAGGATGCTAGGAAGCTGTTACTAATTGTTTTGAAAATTAGTAAATAGAAGTAAAAAATTATTCATTTCTTCTGTCCTTTCTACACAGACTGCATCAGGACAACTGAATACTTGATGAGTTTTTTTATGGAAATATTCCAGCTAGCAAATAAAGAAAGAATGATAGACTATCATGTGATCATTTTATAGCCCTCTTAATGGATCGCTCTAGTTGGTGATCATTAGTAACTGTTTATATCAAAGAAAGGGAATTCAGTAGACATTTGAACTTACCATTGGAAGTACATACTACCTGCCACCTGTGAAGCAGTCTTGGCAAAAAAAAAAAAGTGTTTTGCTTTGTTTTGTTTTATTTGTTTTCGGATACAGAGTCGGTCTGTTGCCCAGAGTGGAGTGCAGTGATACTATCCCGGCTCACTGCAACCTCTACCTCCCAGGTTCAAGCGATTCTTGTGCCTCAGCCTCCAAGTACCTGGGAATACTGGTGCGTGCCACCACACCGGCTAATTTTTTGTATTTTAGTAGACATGTGGTTTCACCGTGTTGCCCAGGCTGGTCTGGAACTCCTGAGCTCAGGCAATCCAATCCACCCACCTCAGCTTCCCAAAGTGCTAGGATTACAGGCATGAACCACCACGCCTGCTCCCCACCAAAAAAGGTTTTAATACAAAAATGATCCTGAATCTGATGAAAGCTGTAGATGTATTTATCAATTTACTGTAAATACAAGAGTCCGAAGAGCATATTAAACTACATCATGGTAATACATTTAGCAGAATCCAAACTATAGGAAACTACCAGGTAACCTGATTTCTTCAACAAAAAAAAAAAATTGTAAAGGAGAGGGAACCCATATAAGGAGATTGAACAGACATAGCCATTCTGTCACAATGTGTAGACCTTATTCAGATCCTGATTCAAACAAAGAAAAAACAATTTGGGAAATGTTAACACTGCCTAGGAGGTTCATATTAAGGAATTATTGTTTGTTTTAGATGTGATAGTGGTACTGTAGTTGCTTTATATTCTTCCTTCTAGAGGTAAATAGGGAAATATTTACAGGTGAAATAATATGCTGTCTGATTTGCTTGAAAATAATCTAGAGGAATTGGGTAGATAGTGGACTGGGATATAGTTGATACTTATACCTGTAATTTCAGCACTTTGGGAAGCTGAGGCGGATGGATCACTTGAGTCCGGGAGTTTGAGGTTGCAGTGAGCTATATTGGTGCCACTGCACTCCAGCCTTGGCAACAGGGCAAGACCCTATTTCTAAAGAAAAAAAACAACAGCTACAAATTGGTAAATGTTGGTTGAAACTTGGCACTGGGTGGAGGTCCATTAACTATTTTCTTTACTTTTTTATAGTATATTTTTTCATTTTTATCACAAAAAAATTACAAAAGTATCTCCTGCAGAGGAAGGAAAAACAAGTAGTAGGAAGGAATGAGAATAGAGAAACTTAGTCATTTAATTGTCCTTTGTATTTGAATGCTAGGAGATTTGATGTTTATGGAGTATTAATCACAATCAAGAAATGTTTTACTGCTCAACAATACACAGCACCAGAGAGATTAAGATCTGTCCCTTTACTTCATTTGGGTGATAAAGTGGAAACGAGAGACTTAAGCGTCGGGTAATAAAAACAGCAGTCCAGTGGACACAGAGAAGCATAAGGAAGACGTAGCAGTTTCCTTCAGAAAGGTTGAAATAGGACTGAAGACTTTTGAGATGCTTTCTTGTTTAGCAGGGATGTGGAGTTTGGAGGATAAGGCACAGGCTAGATGAGGGATTGAAGGCTTGGCCTCTGGTCTTGGCTTTACCGTTTTACTTTTTTTTTTTCCGTTGGAGATGGAGGAGTTTCACTCTCTTTGTCCAGGCTGGAGTGCAGTGGCGTGATTTCAGGTCACTGCAATCCCCACCTCCTGAGTTCAAGCAATTCTCCTGCCTTAGCCTCTCAAATACTGAGATTACAGGCGCCCACCACCACAGCCAGCTAATTTTTTGTATTTTTAGTAGAGATGGGGTTTCACCATGTTGGCCAGGCTAGTCTCAAACTCCTGACGTCGGATCCACCCACCCCGGCCTCCCAAAGTGCTGGATTTACAGGTGTTAGCAACCACACCTGGCCCATTTTACTCTTTATTTGACTTTGGGTAAGTCACTTTAAAGTCTCTACTTTAATTTCCTCATTCAGAGTATTGAGAATGATGCCTGTCCTGTCTTCATGAAAGTCTTGGTGTGAGAATAAAATGACTTAACACATGAAAAAGCCCTTGGTAAACTGTATATTCTCATTCTGATGTGAGATACTCCTTCTACAGTCATTAAAAGGAACATGAAGTTAGGGGGAATGTTCAAAAAAGGGAGTGAGGAGGGGAGGTATGCCATTGCTTTTCTGTTTTAATGTTTTTGTGTTTTTTTTCCCATTTTTAAAATTGTCGCTTAAAAATATATTTACCATTTTAGCCAGTTCTAAGTGTATACTGTATATGGTTCTGCGACATTAAGTACATTCACATTGGTGTGCAGCCATCACCACCATCCATCTCCAGAACTTTCTCATTTTCCCCAACTGAAATTTTGTGCTTATTAAATACTAACTCCCCAGCCCCTGACAACCATCATTCTACATTCTGTCTCTATGAATTTGATTACTCTAAGTACTTAATATAAGTGGAATCCACATTTGTCCTTTTGTGACTGGCGTATTTCACTTAACATAATGTTATCAAGATTGATCTGTGTTTTAGCATGCGTCAGAATTTCCTTCCTTTTTAAGGCTGAATAATATATGTATATACCACATTTTGTTTCTCCATTCATCTGCCTGTGGACACTTGAGTTGCTTCTACCTTTTGGCTATTGTGAATAATGTTCCTATGAACATGGGTGTATACATATCTGTTTGTATTGAGGAAGCAGTGTTTAAAAAAATTAATTGTTGCTTATGGAAACATTTACAGAGTCATGTTTGAGGATATATGTATGCTGTGATCTATGAGGCTTTTTTCTAGGAATTTTTTTGTTTCCGAGTACTAATCCAATTTTTTAACCACAATCTTCTAAGAGGCTTAGACTGTAAAGGAATATAGATCCCAAGAAATATATTTGTTTTCGGACTCTAAATCTTAAAGAATAATTACAGATAAGGCTTTTCTTACTAAATGTTTATTTTTTTTTAACTAATGTCATTCAGCAGTTTTCAACTTAATGCCAGGTACTATATTATGTGGTGAGGATTTAGAGTTGAATAAATGAAATTCAAGTGATGAAAAGTACTGCTGCAAAGAAAACAAACTGAAGAAAGGGAATAGTGAATGATGGGATAGCATGTTATTTTATATAGGCTAACCAGGGAAGTCTTCTCTGAGAGGTGGCATTTGAGCAAAGACTTCAGTGAAATGAGAATATGAACCATGTGAAGATGTTTCGGAAGAGTGGTGCAGGCAAAGGGAAGAGCCCTGAGGTAAGAGCAAGGAATGTTTTTCAAGGAGACAACTCAGGGATCACGTGACAGCCTATCTTGACCAGTTATCTTGTACCTGTATGACACAATCAATTGTTGTAAAATATCTCTAGAAAGTAAAGTACAGGGCTGGGTGTGCTGGCTTATGCCTGTAATCCCAGCACTTTGGGAGGTCGGGGTAGGATCATTTGAGGCCAAGAGTTCAAGACCAGCCTGGACCACATTAGCGAGACCCCATCTCTACAAAAAAAATTTTTTTTAAGTTAGCTGGACATGGTGACATGCACCTGCCTTAGCTATTTGGGAGGCTGAGGCTAGAGAATTGCTTGAGCCCAGGAATTATGAGCTATAATTGTGCCACTGCACTTCAGCCTGGGCAACACAGTGAGACTCTTCCTCTTAAAAATAAATAAAAAAGAAAAGTATATAAAAACGGAAAATGATATGGGTAATTTATTTACATATTCTATTAATGAATCTAGAAAATACTGTATTTGTGGTATGGGAGATGCTGGGAAGATACTAGCATTGACATGAAATCCCAGTAATGATTATCACATAGAAGAAATAACCTTTTCCTCTGAGGTGTTATTTTCTTGGCAGAGGGGCATGTGTAGTGAACCCAAAAGGATTTGTTATCATCTGTTCAGGAAGACAGAATAAGACAACTGGTAAAGAAAATTTGAGTTTTAGGAAATATCTAAAAATCTTAGATAATAAAATATGTTAATAACCAAGTATCTTACTATGATATATAAGATAATATAGATACATATACTATTAGGAGAACACAGACTCAGATCTTAAGAGAAGTTTGAGATCACTCATATGTTGCTGGGTGCTGTGCAGTACTGTGAAGTTATGCCAGAAATAACTTTGAGCCTCAAGAAATAAACACCATTACTTGTGAGACTCTCCATTTATCTTTTTACAAACATTTATAAGACATTTATAAATAATATCCTCATTTAAAGATAAATGAATTATCTTGGGAGAATGCTGTATTGTAATACAAGAAATATTATCTTTAGAAATGAGATACTAGAAATCTTTCGTTTTTAGACTTCTTTATGTTCTGTTTGAATTGTTTCTTCCTTGTTTATGTCTTTTTTTTTTTTTTTTTTTT
>NW_016107508.1:2630740-2640356 GCF_001604975.1 Cebus imitator | reverse complement strand
TTTTTTTTTTTAAAGAGAGATGGGGTTGTTATGTTGCCCAGGCTGGTCTTGAACTCCTGGCCTCAGGCAGTCTTCCTTAGCCTCCCATGGTGCTGGGATTACAGGATTTAGCCACCCTGGCCTCCTTCATATGTCTTTCTCAGACTTGAAACCCATTACCTTTATCACCCCCAGTGGACCCATATATTGCTTCTCCTGTATGTATCTTGGTTCACAGCATTGTAACCACTCAGTTATGCAAGATAGAGACCTCAGTCATCGTTTCCTTCTTCCTCTCCACCATCCCCCTTACCAGTTTGGTGAGCATTCTTCTCTATGTGTCTACGATAAGGACCTCATATGTATTATCTTAATTTTTATTGTAGATACCTACTATGGTTTGGTGTTCCCCACATTTCATGTGTTGGAAACTTAATCCCCTTTGTATGTCAATTGAACATAGAGCCTTTGGGAGGTAATTAGGATTAGATAAAATCATCAGGGTGGGGGTGCCATAATGTGGCTGGTGTCTTTATAAGAGGAAGAGAGACCTGAGCTGACATGCATGCTCTTGCCCTCTTGCTGTATGATGCCCTTAGCCATGTTATGGCACAGCAAGAGGGCCCTCAGCAGATACTAGGGTGGTCTTGGACCTCCCACCCTCCAGAACTTTAAGAAATAAATTTCTTTTCTTTTTAAATCACCCAGTTTATGCTATTCTGTTATGGCAATAAAAAACAGGCTAAGACAAGATCCTAAATAAATGTAAAATAGTGTTTTAAGATGCAGACTTACATTGCCTTAACAAGGCCAAGAGTATCTGTTTCATTCTGATATATTTAGACTGTAATATCCTCTCCTAGTGTTCTGCTACAAGTGGGTAGCACAGGACAAGCAATGGGGTTGAAGAAAAATTATCATAGTTACAAGAAAGGCCTCTAATAATCCTTGTGAGGGTAAGAGTTTTGTCTGGTTTTCTATTTCTTGTTTTTCATAAGAGGCCTTGTTGATGTCTCTTACAGAGAGGGTCTCTTACAGCTGAACATTCTCAAAACTTGTTCATCATCACAACCACTAGTACTTCTTTTACAAGGACCATTATATACAAGATTCTAACTGTAGACTTCAGAAGAAACTCAGGAGGAACACATTTTTCATTTGACATGCCAACAAAGTTTCTTTAAATAGCCGGTATTCTGATGGGCCAGAGCTCATCAGAATGGACTGAGTAGCCAATATTAAGCCATTTTATATAGCTTGTAATTCTTTTTCACTGAAAATTTAAAGTAATGGGTCCCTCACTTCCATATTTATTTAGGCTCTTAGTCTCCATAATGTGAAGAAAAATAGAATTTTACAGTATAATTACCTTCAACTCCTAAGCCATTATGTCTTCCTATTTATAAGAATTTGAATAATTCATAGGGCCATTCACATGCCTATTCCTTTGATTATCTAACAGTTTGGAATTTGAACTGTCTTCGTGAAGACTGCCCTAGGTAAGGAAACCTTTGAGTTTCTGTTTTGTTCTTTGTCCTCCTCTTCTGTCTGTGCAGCCATAGTCTCAGGCCTACTATAGGGTTTACCCAGCATGTTTGCTTATCTCTCCAGCTCTACTAGTGGAACCCACAGTAACTTATCAACAAGAAATATACCCTTCTATTTTTAACATTTGCTAAGTTGGTAACAGAAAATCTGAATGTTTTGGCTTTGAATGGAATTTAGGAGAAATTGGTTTTTTTTCCTTTAAATTCAGTTTCTTTGAATGTATTCTCTGATGTCAGTTCTATTTCTCTCTGCAAATCCTCTTTAAACTGAAATCGAGGCCAGGCGCAATGGCTCACGCATGTAATCCCAGCACTTTTGAGAGGCCAAGGCTGGTGGATCACCTGAGGTCAGGAGTTTGAGACCAGCCTGGCCAACGTGGTGAAACCCTGTCTCTACTAAAAATACAAAAGTTAACCAGGTGTAGGGGTGCATGCCTGTAATCCCAGCTACTTGGGGGGCTGAGGCAGGAGAATCGCTTGAACCTGGATGGTGGAAGTCGCAGTGAGCTGAGATCGCACCACTGCCCTCCAGCCTGGGCGACAGCTCAAAAATAAAAATAAATAAGCTCAAATCTAGACTCAGTTTTATCACTGTCTCTAAATCCAGAGTGAACCATCTATCTGTACACCGTCAAGCCAACAATAAAAACAGTTGTCCCTGATTAGAACAGTGATTTCCTTTGTTCAATCAAATATTGTATGCTTGGCTCAATGCTTGTTTTCTATATCATAAACACAGAGGCTCTAAATGGCAGGTACCATTACCTATGAAAGTTGATTGGACATATTCTACAGTTTATCTTGCAGGACCTCATCATAATTTTTCACCCTCTGCTTATAGGCTATTTTTCCTGGCTTTTGGGGAAAACTTTTCAGGCTCCTTCCAGAGCTACTTCAATTTTGGGAGATTCTAGCTGCTAGAAGACAACAAAACTTTTGGGGATGGCCAGGCCAAGGCAGCTTCTGCACTGACTGCTGTAGGCATCACTGCTCAGGTCCTCTGCCAAAGACCCAGATAAGATGAATAAGCAACACCCATTGGCCTAGAGTCAGGCTTCCCTCTGTGGGGCCGTTTTTAGCCCTCTAATTCCCATTGTCCATCTGTTGCTTCAGGAGGACCTTATTTGAGGTTGTAGGTCAGGCTGAAGCATTTGGAGTGTGAGCTCTGAGGTTAAAGGTGGCAGAGTAGGAGAGGCCCATTCATGCCTTCACAGTGTAGCCACATGCATTCTTAACTCACCACTTTCCAGGAATTGATTCTCTGCTTTAAATGGCTAGAAACTGAATTTTTTTTAGACTATTTCAGCATCTTTAAGATGTAGTTCATCCAGTCCAGGTCAGACCTGGCACAGGCCCAAGTTCCTCAAAAGACATTTTTCTTTTCATGGGCTCCTGTTTCTGCTTTCCAAGTGGCAGTCCATATTATCTTTTTTTCTTTTAACTTTTCTTTTTTTTTCTGAGACACGAGGTCTTGCTATGTTGCCTAGGCTGGTCTCGAACTCCTAAACTCAAGCAAGCTGCCTGCCTCAGCCTCCTGAAGTGCCAGCATTACAGGCATGAATCACCACGCCTGGCCAGCAGTCCATATTATCTTAACTCTTAAAACAACCTTGCAAATTAGGTGTTATTATATTGTCCCCATTTTAGAGATAAAGCCAGGACCTATTAACACTTACTTTCCCGGACTATAGCAAGAATCCTCTGACAGGTCTTTCTGCATCAAGCATCTTTTTGTAGATCAAGCATCTTCCAGTAGTCTTTCTATAACAGAAGTAAAATGGTTCTGCTTTTCTCCTGCTATTCTGTGCTTTGCTCCAGTCGTTCCTCTATTGTGTTCTGAATAGACCCAATACCTTAGTATGGCATTTGAGACTTTCTTTTTTTTTTTTCTTTTTTTTTTTTTGAGACAGGATCTTGTTCTGCCTCCCAGACTGCAGTGCACTGGCATGATGTATAGCTCACTGCAGCTCCTAGGTCTCAAACGATCGTCTCGCCTCAGCCTCCTGAATAGCTGGGACTACAGGCACACACCACCTTGCCTGGCTTATTGTTTTTTTGTTTTGTTTTGTTTTTGAAACAGAGTCTCACTCTGTCACCCAGGCTGGAGTGCAGTGATGTGATCTTGGCTTACCACAACCTCCACCTCTTGGGTTCAAGGGTTTCTCATGCCTCAGCCTCCCACGTAGCTGGAATTACAGGTATATGCACCACCACACCCAGCTAATTTTTGCATTTTTAGTAGAGACAGGGTTTTGCCATGTTGGCCAGGCTAGCTACAAACTCCTGACCCCAAGTGATCCACCTGCCTCAGTGCTGGGATTACAGGTGTGAGCCACTGCACCCAGCCTAATTGTTTTTAGTAGAGACAAGGGCTCACTGTTTTGCCCAGGCTGGCCTTGAACTCCTGGCCTCAAGCTATCCTCCTGCCTCAGCCTCCCAAAGTGTTGAGATTACAGGTGTGAGCCACCATGCCCAGCCATTTGAGGTTTTTTGATCTAATTCATACCATTACTCAAAACATATATACCTTTAGGCCTTGGACATGATATTTATCAGCATTCATGGTAGTGCTAACATTGATTCATTCAAATACTGTATGGTTTGTAGTCTGTGGTGAATGGTAAGGATTCTAAGATGAACAAATGAAATACCTACCCTTGGGAAACTTAAAGTTTAGTCGAAATGTAAGTAATTATGCTTCAGAATTAGTAGATAATAGAGTTGTAGGGTTATGAGAACTGAGAGTGGTACACTACTGGGACAGGAGTTATTTCTATTTATGTATCCTGTTTTGTTCCACCTGGAATAACCTATCTGTTTTGTTTGTTTTTGAGCTCGCTCTGTTGCCCAGTGTAGAGTGCGGTGGCATGCAACTTCCGCCTGCCAGGTTCAAGTGATTCTTCTGCCTCAGCTTCCTAACTAGCTGGGATTACAGGCACATGCCTGGCTAGCTTTTTGTTTTTTTGTATTTTTAGTAGAGACAGGGCTTTATCAGGTTGGTCAGGCTGGTCTCAAACTTCTGACGTCATGATCCGCCTGCCTCAGCCTCCTAAAGTGCTGGGATTATAGATGTGAGCCACCATGCCAGGCCAACCTATGCTTTTTTTACTTGACGTATTCCTGTTGATTCTTGAAGCCAGATGGTAGATGGATGGATGGATGGGTGATTGATTAAGCATAACAAAGTGTCATCCTGCCATCAAGGAACATGTAGTCTAACTGTAAATATTCTGAAAGCCACTTTGCTTTTGCTTTGATTTCATATGCTCTCCTTTCAGTTAAGTCATTTTTTGCTCTATGTGAGTGATCGTTTTAAACACAAAAAGTACACTGTCAGGTGTGTATTCACTTCCCATTTCTGGAGTGGAATTATATTTGTCTACTCTGGACATTTTTCCTTCACATTTTAGAGAAAAAAATGCAAAGATAAAATTATACATAGATATAAGAAATTGAATGCTAGGCCCACCTCTGCAACTCACCAGCTCTGTCTTAATATTTTTAATGGACCATAATTCATCTTTTCCTTAGTGAGTTGCTGCTGTCGTAAATATTGTTTTATGTCGTCGGTATTTTTAGGGTTTTCAGTGCTAGGCGGAGGTCATCTGCCTCTGTATTCAGTGACTCCAAACAGACATATTAGCTTGGTTGTGGCTTTCTAAACTCCCCCTCTAGGCTCTTTTTCAAGATACCTTCAAAAGATGGGTTTATTGCTGATTCTGCTTCTGCCTGGTGTTCACAGTCTCTTTTTGTCTTGTTGCTCTTGAAATGTAGCCAAGAATAGAACTGAAGTTTTACAAAGAAACAAAGTAATGCTAGCTCTTTGTGACTTTGGGCAAGTTACTAACCTCAGCCCCATCAGTCAAAAAGATAATGGGATAATTAAATTAGTTAATACATATGAAAGCTCTAAGAACAGGTTGACATATAGTAAACTCTCAATGTTGTTACATTAAGTAAAACATGATTGGAGTATGACAAGGGAAGCCATTTTCTGTTAACTTAGGTTTGGGCTTTTTTGTTTTTAAGAAATTTTATTTATTTTTTAACAGAAATAGGGTCTCACTAGGTTTCCAAGGCTGGTCTTGGAACTCCTGGGCTCAAGTAATCCTCCCACCTCAGCCTCCCAAAGTTCTGGGATTACAGGTGTGAGCCACCACACCTAGCCTTCTTTATTTCTTTTAAAACTTTGTTTTGTTTCTAAGCTGCTCTGGAAATGTGAGATTTAGCTATAGGTATGACCATTCATCCCACTTTGCCTGCCCAGACCTGGGCCACATGTGTTCTGGCATCCTCTGTGTTATGTACCCCTTTCGCTCTCAAGTTTCTTGGTTTGAATAATACGTCATATTAAGAACAGAATGGGGATGGGGCTTGGCTTCTGCTCACCCCCACTAGCATTCTTTCATGCGTTCCCACTAATCACAAATCCCACACCACTGCCTCACTGGCGCGATACCCACTAATCCCAAGGCTTTAGTCATACAAAGAAAATAGCCATTCTTCTGTGCTTTCATAATGTTTAACCATGCCTTTTACTTAAAGAACTCCAGAAACTGGCCTTAGGAGATCCAAAATTGAACCAAGGTTGCTGAGTGTCTCACCTCTGGAAGGAATGCTGTACAATTGATTTACAGCCTTGTTTTTGCCAGACAACCAGTTAACCAATACTCAAGATAACCATCACAACCAGCTTTACTAACCTGCATACCCTACCCCTCACCCCTCACATGCCTTGCCCAGCCCGGCCTGCATACCTTACCCATGATGTCAATTCCTACACTTTGGCTAATAAAAAAAATCCTTACTGGCTCTTTTCAGGAAACCAGCCTCCGTTGTCTGTCTCCCTTACACTCTAGCACAGTAGGACAAGCCCCAAACTAAAAGCTTTGTCTGGGAAATCTGTTTGTCCCTTTGTTAATTTTCATTACATGGGGAGTCCAAATGCCTATGGTCTGTAACAATATTGTTAATTTAGATTTGACAGAAGTGAAGTATTAGTATAGTTTTACATTTCTCTTTCATTATTGTTTTTCTTTGGGTTTTTTGTTTTTAAGAAAGTCTCACTATTTTGCCCAGGCTGGAGTGCAGTGATATGATCATAGCTCACTGCAGCTTGAACGCCTGACACAAGCAGTCCTCCTGCCTCAGCCTCCCAAGTAGCTAGAACCGTAGGCACGTACCACTACACCTGGCTAATTTTATGTATGCATGTATATATATATGTGTGTAAACAAATTTTTTTTTGTAAAGATAGTGTTCTACCATGTTGCCCAGGCTGGTCTCTAACTTCTGGCCTCAAGCAGTCCTCTTACCTCTGTCTCCCAAAGCACTGGGATTATAGGCATGATATAGGCATGAGCCACCAAGCCAGGCCATTAACTTTTATTTATATTCACATTTGCCCCCACATTCCTATCCTATCCCTAAAGTCACACTGAAAGGGAAATATTTTTTAAATGTGAAATTCTGGTGCCTTTTTTTCCCCCTCTGTAGATTAACATTTAGTATGGAAATACCTTCCAGCTCGGCACAGTAGCTCACATCTGTATCCCAGGACTTTGGGAGACCATGATAGGCAGATCGCTTGAGTTCAGGAGTTCGAAACTAGCCTGGACAACATGGCGAAACCCTATCTCTACCCAAAAAGAAAACACACACACACACACACACACACACACCCCAGCTGGGCATGGTGGCACACGCCTGTAGTCCCAGCTACTGAGGAGGCTGAGGTAGGAGGATTACTTGAGCCTGGGAGGTGGTGGTTGCAGTGAGCTGAGATCATGCCCCTGTACTCCAGCCTGGGCAACAGAGCTAGATTCTGTCTCAAAAAAAGTAAAGGGAGGGAGGGAGGAGTTCCCTGTTCTTATTTTCTAGTGAGCATGAACTCCTGCCTGGGCAGCATAGCAAGACCCTATCTCAAAAAAAAGGGGGGGGGGACTGGGCACAGTGGCTCAGGCCTGTAATCCCAGCACTTTGGGAGGCCAAGGTAGGCAGATCATGAGTCAGGAGTTCGAGACCAGCCTCACTAACCTGGTGAAACCCCGTCTCTATTAAGAATACAAAAATTAGCAGGGCGTGGTGGCACATGCCTGTAGTCCCAGCTACCTGGGAGGCTGAGGCAGGAGAATAGCTTGAACCCGCAAGGTGGAGGTTGCAGTGAGCTGAGATCACACCACTGCACTCCTGCCTGGGCAACAGAGTGAGACTCTCTTTCAGAAAAGAAAAGAAAGGATGTTGCTCCTCTAGCTCTTCCAATTTTCATGATAGGGTGTCGATTTTAGATCTTTCCTTGCTTCTCATGTGGGCATTTTTATTGCTATATATTTCCCTCTAGACACTGCTTTAAATGTGTCCCAGAGATTCAGGTATGTTGTATCTTTGTTCTCGTTGGTTTCAAAGAACATCTTTATATCTGCTTTCATTTCATTGTTTATCCAGTCAACATTCAGGAGCCAGTTGTTCAGTTTCCATGAAGCTGTGTGGTTCTGAGTTAGTTTCTGAATTCTGAGTTCTTACTTGATTACACTGTGGTTTGAGAGACTGTAGCAGAAGACAAGAAATAACTAAGAGCAGAGCAGAACTGAAGGAGATAGAGACACAAAAACCCCTTCAAAAAACCAATAAATCTAGGAGCTGGTTTTTTGAAAAGATCAACAAAATAGGCCACTAGCCAGATTAATAAAAAAGAAAAGAGAGAATAATCAAATAGATGCAATAAAAAACAATAAAGGGGATATCACCAGAGATTCCACAGAAATACAAACCACCATCAGAGATTATTACAAACAACTCTGCACATAAACTAGTAAACCTGGAAGAAATGGATAAATTCCTGGACAATTGCATCCTCCCAAGCCTAAACCAGGAAGAAGTTGAAACCCTGAATAGTCCAATAACAAGGGCTGAAGTTGAGGCAGCAATAAAGAGCCTACCAACCAAAAAAAGCCCAGGGCCAGATGGGTTCACAGTCAAATTCTACCAGACATACAAAGAGGAGCTGGTACCACTCCTTCTGAAACTATTCCAAACAATCCAAAAAGAGGGAATCCTTCCCAAATCATTTTATGAGACCAACATCATCCTGATACCAAAACCCAGCAGAGACTCAACAAAAAAAGAAGACTTCAGGCCAATATCCATGATGAACATTGATGCGAAAATCTTCAATAAAATACTGGCAAACCAGTTGCAACATCACATCAAAAAGCTTATCCACCACGGTCAGGTAGGCTTCATCCCAGGGATGCAAGGCTGTTTCAACATACGCAAGTCTATAAACATATTTCACCACATAAACAGAGTTGAAGACAAAAACCACGTGATTATCTCAATAGATACAGAGAAGGCCCTTGACAAAATTCAACAGCGCTTTATGCTAAAAACTCTCAATAAACTAGATATTGACGGAGCATATCTCAAAATAATAAAAGCTATTTACGACAAACCCACAGCCAATATCATGCTGAATGGGCAAAAACTGGAAGCATTCCGTTTGAAATCTGGCACAAGACAAGGATGCCCTCGCTCACCACTCCTGTTCAATATAGTATTGGAAGTTCTAGCCAGACCAATCAGGCAAGAAAAAGAAAGGGTGTTCAATTAGGAAAAGAGGAAGTCAAATTGTTTCTATTTGCAGACAACATGATTGTATATTTATAAGACCCCGTCATCTCAGCCCAAAATCTCCTGAAACTGATAAGCAACTTCAGCAAAGTCTAAGGATACAAAATCAACATGCAAAAATCACAAGCATTCCTGTACACCAATAACAGACTTAAAGAGAGCCAAATCAAGAACGAACTGCCATTCACAATTCCTACAAAGAGAATAAAATACCTAGGAATGCAACTAACAAAGAATGTAAAGGATCTCTTCAAGGAGAACTACAAACCACTGTTCAACGAAATAAGGACAGAAACAGATGGAGAAACATTCCATGCTCCTGGTTAGGAAGAATCAATATCGTGAAAATGGCCATACTGACCTTCTTCACAGAACTGGAAAAAAACACCTTAAACATCATATGGAACCAAAAGAGAGCCTGCATAGCCAAGTCAATTCTAAGCAAAAAGAACAAAGCTGGA
>NW_016107508.1:2624971-2630540 GCF_001604975.1 Cebus imitator | reverse complement strand
CCTTCGTGATACCTTACACTAAAGCTAACTCCAGATGGATTAAAGACTTAAACATAAGACCTAACACCATAAAAACCCTAGAAGAAAATCTAGGCAAAACCATTCGGGACATAGGCATAGGCAAGGACTTCATGACTGAAACACCAAAAGCATTGGCAACAAAAGCCAAAATAGACAAATGGGACCTAATCAAACTTCAGAGCTCCTGCACAGCAAAAGAAACAGTCATTAGAGTGAATCAGCAACCAACAGAATGGGACAATATTTTTGCAATCTACCCATCTGACAAAGGGCTAATATCCAGAATCTACAAAGAACTAAAACATTTACAAGAAAAAAACAAGCCCATTCAAAAGTGGGAGAAGGATATGAACAGACACTTTGCAAAAGAAGACATATATGAGGCCAACAAACATGAAAAAATGCTCATCATCACTGGTCATTAGAGAAATGCAAATCAAAACTATTGTGGTACCATCTCACGCCAGTTAGAATGGTGATCATTAAAAAATCTGGAGGCAACAGATGCTGGAGAGGATGTGGAGAAATAGGAACACTTTTAACACTGTCAGTGGGGGTGTAAATTAGTTCAACCATTGTGGAAGACAGTGCGGCAATTCCTCAAGGACCTAGGAATAGAAATTCCATTTGGCCCAGCAATCCCATTACTGGGTATATATCCAAAGGATTATAAATCATTCTGTTGGAAGGACACATGCACACAAATGTTCATTGCAGCACTATTAGCAATAGCAAAGACTTGGAACCAACCCAAATGCCCATCGACGATAGACTGGACAGGGAAAATGTGGCACATATATGCAGCCATAAAAAACGATGAGTTCCATGTCCTTTGTAGGGACATGGGTGAACCTGGAAACCATCATTCTTAGCAAACTGACACAAGAACAGAAAATCAAACACCATATGTTCTCACTCATAGGCGGTGTTGAACAGTGAGAACACATGGACACAGGGAGGGGAGCATCACACACTGGGGTCTGTTGGGGGGAACTAGGGGAGGGACAGGGGGTATGGGGAGTTGGGGAGGGATAACCTGGGGAGAAATGCCAGATATAGGTGATGGGGAGGAAGGCAGCAAACCACGTTGCCATGTGTGTACCTATGCAACAGTCTTGCATGTTCTTTACATGTACCCCAAAACCTAAAATGCAATAAAATATATATTAAAAATGAAAGAGAAAAGAAAGGAAGGGAGGGAAGGAGGGGTTCCCCATTCTTATTTCCTAGATTAATAAACCACACAACTTTGTTAAATTTTTGGGTCTCTTTTTCAGCGCCCTTATTTTACAGGTACAGGAACTGAGGCCCATAGAGATTACATGTGACATGTCCTACATACATGGTAAATTAGTGACAGAGATAACAGAATCCTAGAAACCTTAACTTCCACAGTTCTTTCTGTTGCATGAAGCAATAAAAAGTGTTATGGCAAAGATCAGCATTTTCCAGAGTGTGCTATGCAAGTTCATTTATTTATGCCCTGTGGGAGCAACAGGGCTTTTTTAGATCATGCTGAATACTCCCCCTTTACAATCAACCTTAGCACTTTAAAGGTGCTCAGATGTCCTCAAGTAAAGAAACCTATTTGTATTTGTTTAATCCTACATTTTCTAAATTTTGGATAAACACTTTGGAAAATGCTGGCCTGGGGCTTTCTTTTTGAGGCTGGGGTTCAGGGGGTAGCTTAGGGAGGAGAAAGTTGACTTCTGTTTTTTAAAAAAAAGTCTCATAGGGTTGTTTAGTCTCTCTTGCATTCAACGTGATTCCCCGTCCCCACCCCACAGTTGGGTCTGCCATGATCACTGGAGCTTGTTTTGTCGTAAGACAGTCAGCAGCATCCATCTGGGACTGATCATGTGCTATTAAGAGGGAGTCCCCCAGAATGGTGATTCTAGAAAAGGGATTCATCAGCCATTTGTGTCTTCTGGACCTCTCCAAGTCCTGTAGACCTTCTCTCCTCTTCCCTCTCCTTACTCCCCTCTCCTTTACATCATCTAAAGATTGGATGTCTGTAGGAGAGACCAGCTTTACCTGGAGAGAACACATTGCTGGAGAGATTGGACTGAGACTAGTTCTCATTACCAGCATCTAAAAGTGATGGTTTAGATTAAGAAATAAATAACATAATACTGAGCACCATTTGGCATAGGATTTGGTTACCTGAGAAGTAATGAAACTAATCCCTGAATTAATTTGGAGAAGAAATATTGCTGTACTACTAGAACTATAGTCTGGGTACCCTTGAAGCTTTGAAACGGGCATACAGGTAGACTCAACTCAAGGGATACGTCTGATCCAGGCAGACCTCCCCAACCTCCCTTGCCTTCTAAGGTCTGTGTTTATTTTAGTATGTAGAGCTCCCGTAGGACATATGGATGTCCCCAAATCAGTTCATCCTGAAGGGAGTTCCCATTAAGCAGGAGCTACCAGGAAGAGACCTTCCTTAAATCCCAAAAACACTTGTATTTCAGGCCACCTCTCTAAGGCAAAACCCCAGCTCTCCCAGCAGCTACTACTGCTTATTGTAGTGCCAAATGGCCAAACATCCTTAGCTGTCAGCCTCTGACTTCCTTTAGTGTTTGCAACTTGTTCTTGTTTCTCCATAGGGGCCATTGATGTCATATAACTCTTGTATAATTGCTTTAGAATATCTAATTGTACTCATGACAAAATAGAGCTTTTTAAATTTTGTTTTCTTCTTTCTTAGTGTTCTTCCCTTACCAGAGGTTTTTTTTGTTGTTGTTTGTTTGTTTGTTTAAAGGCATTTTTGACATGGTTTAAGTATTAAACCACTGTAATACACATTGAGTATTCCTTATCCGAAATGCTTGGAACCAGAAGTGTTTCAGATTTGGGGATTTTTCCAATTTTGGAATATTTGTGTCTACACAAGATAATAAGATAGACAATAATAAGATAGCTTGGTAGGGGACCCAAGCCTAAACCCAAAATTCATTTATGGTTCATACACACTTTATAGACATAGCCTGAAGGTAATTTTATACAATATTTTAAATAATATTGTGTATGAAACAGTTTATGTACATTGAACCATCAAAAAGCAAAGAAGACAGCTCCAGAATTTTCCGCTTGTGGCATCCTGTCAGCACTCAAAAAGTATTGGATTTTGGAGCGTTTCAGATTTGGGATTCTCTGATTACAGATGCTCAACATGTAGCATCCTGAGTCTCTATAAACCATACAAGATTCTCAGATAAAAATAGTAACGTGTGTGCATCCATGTACGTGTCATAAAGTAAGAGTAGTAAGCTCTTGTCCACTTCTAAAGACGCTTCTGATTTTTCTTCATCCAGAGAGAAAGCTGTATTCTTCCTTGTTTTATTTGAACAATTTTGTGCCATAAGCATACTCTGGTGCTGTGTTACTGAGTTTACTCTCAGTCAATAGAAATAAAAGAGAGAGAGAGAAAAAAAAGAATATGGAACTTGAAAGTGAGAAGAGGCCTAGCCATGGGAGTGACACCATGTTGTCTTACCTTTAGAAACGCTTCAATATGATTTTCACCATCTCCCATTACCTGGATTCCAAGTTCATCTTTAAACTCTTTCCCCCACCTTCATTTTAGTAAAGGCTTTTTATTTTACATAATAGTTTCATGCTGGGCCGGACGAAATGGCTCACACCTGTAATCCCAGCACTTTGGGAGGCCAAGGCAAGTGGGTCATCTGAGGTCAAGAGTTCAAGACCAGCCTGGCCAACATGGGGAAACCGAGTCTCTACTAAAAATATAAAATTAGCCAGGCATGGTGGCACATGCCTACAATCTCAGCTGAGGGAGGCTGAGGCAGGAGAATTACTTGAACCCAGGAGGCAGAGGTTGCAGTGGGCTGAGATTACACCATTGCACTCCAGCCTGGGCAACAAGAGCAAAACTCCATCTCAAAAAAAGCGAAGTTTTATTCTGTATTTTTGTTAATATATTTTCAACTTTTTTGAGAAAGGATTGTTTGTGCTGTTTTTTGTGTTTTAAATGTAAGCCCTTAGTGAGTGAGATTAGGATTTGACCTATAAGTGAGGCCACAATCTTGGCCTCCAGGCCCTTATTTTCTTTGAAAGAACTCCTATACAAAGCCTGATAGGATCTTGAAGCTTCAGTGGAGCTCAGCTTTAAAACTAAGATTTGTTTTATTTAACCGGTTTTTAAGTTTGAAGTGGAATTAATACAGGTAATTTTAGTTCCTTTCTTTGCAAAAATTGACAACATTCAAAAACCCTTCAGTATAGCTGCAACAGTTCTTTTTTTTTAATTCCCCCAAAATTTTCTTTCCCCTCCCCCCAAATATTTTCAGTCTGCAGTTGGTTGAACTATAGGTGCAGAACCCGTGGAATACGAAGGGCAGACTATATATTAAACCCTTTAGAATCCTTGCTGTGTAGTTCTAGTTCTTACAGAATGCACTGTCCGTGTATCTGGCTACCCACAGCCTTTCTTACTTCCAATAGTGTGAACTGAAGTAAAGTCTAATGGCATTGTTCTTATAGGTAGGTAGATAAGTTTCAAATAGGAAATTTGCTTATATAAGTATATGATTTGATTACAGTTACTGCTACTTTTCGTAGTATCTGTAGTTAGTAAGTTTCCCAATCTTATCCTGAACACTGCAAGTGGTAATTATATGTTTAGATAAATAAATTTTCATGGCTGACACAGTGGCTCACACCTATAATCCCATCACTTTGGGAGGCCAAGGAGGGTGGATCACTTGGGACCAGGAGTTCAAGACCAGCCTGGCCAACATGGTGAAACCCCATCTCTATTAAAAATACGAATAGCCAGATATGGTGGCACTCACCAGTAGTCCCAGCTACTCAGGAGGCTGAGGCAGGAGAATCGCTTGAACCCAGGAGACGGAGGTTAAAGTGAGCCAAGATTGTACGACTGCACTCCAGCCTGAGTGCCAGAGCGAGCCTCTGTCTAAATAAGTAATTAATTAATTAGTTTTTATATAAATATAGTCTATAAAAGATTATAGGAAAACACAGATGTTAACAGCAATATTCTTAAACATGAATTCATAAGGTTATGCTTTATCACTAACAAATGAAAATAAATTCTAAGCATCTTGACACAGTTCTGTTTCTAGCAGGGTTTTTGTGGTAATTTGTGTATGTGTTTTTCACTGTATTTGTTGAAACACTTCATTCTTCATTATGAGGCTAGGTTAACTGCCTGCTGGTTGGTTTCTTAATTCCAGTAATAGATTTTAAATTGTGTTTTCTCTTTTTAAACTGTTACCCGATTTAGTCAGGTAAATCTTTACAGGTGTTGTAAAGATTTAGCAGCATTTCTATTTGTCCTCTTCTCTCTTAGAATTTTTTTTTTTTGCATACATCTCTTGCTAGCAGCTCTGAAAGTTAAGGTTCCATGTTCAGAATTTAATCTATAATTATTAGAATTAGCACTTACTAGCCGGGCGCGGTGGCTCAAGCCTGTAATCCCAGCACTTTGGGAGGCTGAGGCGGGTGGATCACGAGGTCAAGAGATCGAGACCATCCTGGTCAACAGTGGTGAAACCCCGTCTCT
>NW_016107508.1:2583612-2623075 GCF_001604975.1 Cebus imitator | reverse complement strand
CTCACCATTGTACTCCAGCCTGGGCAACAGAGTGAGACTCCATTTCTAAAAATTAAATTGAAAACTAAAATGAGTTATTTGAACTTTTGAACTTTTTCTTTATACAAAACAAATGCAATTTTGAGTGGTTCAGTAATGTCTGCTTGCAAAATTTTTCAGCATGAAAAATGTTAATGTTGAAAATGAATGTTAAGAAAAAAGAAACAAATTTTCATTTGTTTAATTTTCTTCTTAGGGACATCATCCTATTCTCAGCAAGGCTATGGTTGCGAATCAAAATTGTATAGCCTTGACCATGGCCATGAGAAACCGCAAGACAAAAAAAAGAGAACCTCTGGCCTTGCCACCCTCAAAAAGAAGTTTATTAAGCGTCGAAAATCTAATAGGTCTGCTGATCATGCCAAGCAGATGCGAGAACTCCTCTCTGGGTGGGATGTTAGAGATGTCAATGCATTAGTGGAGGAATATGAGGGAACATCAGCATTAAAGGAGCTTTCTCTACAAGCCAGTTTGGCTAGACCAGAAGCCCGGACATTGCAGAAAGATATGGCTGATCTTTATGAGTACAAGTATTGTACTGATGTAGACTTAATATTTCAAGAAACTTGTTTTCCTGTTCATCGTGCCATTTTGGCAGCAAGATGTCCATTTTTTAAAACACTGCTTTCTTCCTCACCTGAGTATGGGGCAGAGATAATAATGGACATCAATACAGCTGGTATTGATATGCCCATGTTTTCTGCTTTGTTACACTACCTTTATACAGGAGAGTTTGGAATGGAGGACTCAAGGTTTCAAAATGTCGATATCCTTGTTCAGCTTAGTGAAGAATTTGGAACACCAAATTCCCTTGATGTAGATATGCGTGGACTCTTTGATTACATGTGCTATTATGATGTCGTCCTTAGTTTTTCGTCAGACTCTGAACTGGTTGAAGCTTTTGGTGGAAATCAGAACTGTTTAGATGAAGAGCTCAAAGCCCACAAGGCTGTTATTTCTGCACGGTCCCCATTTTTTCGAAATTTATTACAAAGGAGGATACGAACTGGTGAAGAAATCACAGACCGAACTTTGAGGACTCCCACAAGAATTATATTAGATGAGTCGATTATACCAAAAAAATATGCAAAAGTGATATTACACTGTATGTATACCGACGTGGTGGACCTCTCTGTTTTGCACTGTAGCCCCTCTGTCGGGAGTCTCAGTGAAGTTCAGGCTCTCGTCGCAGGAAAGCCAAACATGACCAGGGCAGAAGAAGCCATGGAACTTTACCACATAGCACTGTTCTTGGAATTTAACATGCTTGCACAAGGTATGAAGTTCTGATTTTTAATTTTGATTTCTAGAATTATCTATTTCTCTTCCAAATTGAAAACACAACTATTATAGAATGATGGTTTCAGTGTTTGGGATGTTACAGAGTCAGTTTTTGTGAACCTTCAGTTAAGACATCTGAGAAAGATTGAGGGTCAGTAATTATGTGGTTCTTTATTTACTATTAAAATCAAGCATTCAGTACTAGTGACTAAGAGCATTAAATGAGACTTGAGGTACTTTCTTCCCTAATGTAAGACGATAGGTGTGGCAATATATAATTACCAACCTACACCGTCTCCACCTGAGCTTTGAAAGAGCTCAGTTTCCCATATTTTAAGGTTAGAGTCTCATATTTATGTTCAGTACCTTGCTGATGTTTAAAAGTTTGGATAAGAATAAAAATTCATTACAGAAATGAAGATAGTCACGTTTAGATACAAATTTAGTTAATCAGAATTGGGCAGGGCTTCAGATTTAAATTTTAAAACATTTCATATCTTATTTTTAGATTCAACTTGTACATCAAGCAACATCCTACAGCATGTAAAGCACAGTGCTAGACTCATGTGCCTTCTTCATTTAATTTAAACTAAAATTTTTAAATTAGGACAGCACATTTTTTTGTGTTATAGGCAAACAAATTCATGAAAGTTGCATTCGAAGTATATATTTGTTAGTAAATGTTAGAATCTTAAATATTTCTGAGCTGGAGAGAGACCTTTTGTAGGAGAGCAAAGACAATTTGCTGTTTTGACAGAGTGCATTCTTAGCTTTCTGTGATCATATATTAAAAGAAAATGTATGACACGAGACTACTTGAGAAATTTAATTTAGCTAATGCATATTGCTAAAGGAACATTAGAAGTTGCAAGTTAGAAGCGAATATTAATGGTTTGGGTAAGAGACATGAATTTAAATAAGGAAAGCTAAGTACCAGACTTGAAAATAATATGTATTATATGGTTAAGTCAGCCTATCAATCGGGCTTTGAGAAATTGACAGATAACCCCAGTAAAATAACATCAAGCTAGTCTCAGTGGTGTGTGGTTGTAGTTCCATCTACGTGGGAGGCCGAGGCAGGAAGATTGCTTGAGATCAGGAGTTCAGGGCTACATCAAATTGTGATCATACCTGTGACTAGCTACTGTACTCTACTCTGGGCAATACAGTGAGAACTCAGCTCTATTTTTTAAAAATCTCATAACAAAATGGGAAGTTATACAAAGAAGGCATTGATAAACAGTGAGAAAATGTTGAGACTTCTTTTACAATCTTTTAAAAATCTTATTTTACCATAATCCTTTTATAATATATGTTTTATTTTATTACAACAATCAAAATGTCATTAAAACATTTTATTAGTTTAAAATAAGAATCATGTACTAATAATAGACTATTTAGATGTCAAATTATAAGAAAAATGTTATCAAAAATATTGTAGCAGTTCAAGCTACTATTCATTTTTTCTGTAAAACTAAATTTATCAGACATTGCTTCTACGAAAAATTTGAAGGTTGCAACATTACCGAAAACATATAACCGTCTCTATTTTCTGAAAATTTTTTATTTTTGATGCCTTTTAATAAGAAACCAAATAATATATACGTATGAGAAAGCATTCCTTAATATATGTTTTTTCAGGGTTTTTTTTTGTGTGTGTGTGGTTTTTTTGTTGTATTAAAGATAAAGTCTTGCTCTTGTCGCTCAGACTGAAGGGCAGTGGCAGGATTTCAGCTCAGTGCAACCTCTGCCTCCTGGGTTGAAGTGATTCTTCTGTCTCAGCCTCCAGAGTAGCTGGTATTACAGACACCTGCCACCACGCCCAACTAATTTTTGTATTTTTAGAAGAGGCGGAGTTTCACCATGTTGGTCAGCTGATCTCAATCTCCTGACCTCAGGTGATCCACCCCCTTTGGCTGCCCAATATGCCAAGACTGCTGGCGTGAACCACCACACCCAGCCGGTTTTTAAAGTTTTATATGCGAAGTAAAATTGTCAGCCAACTCTTAGATCTTTGGTAATACTTAATTATTTATCTAGAGCTTACTTGAGTTAATTTTTTTTTTAGTGTTTAGCTTAAAGTTATATTTTATTCAGTGTATTTAAAGATATAAAATAATACTTTTTGCATTACCTAATCTGGTAACTTAAAATTTGCATTACCTAATCTGGTAAGCAAAAAAAATCTTGTGTACAAATGTTCCCTTAAATGTGGGTATACATGCTTTTCTTTTTCCCTTTGTTACTCAAAATAGAGTTTGAGTTATTTTTGTTTTGTTTTTTGTAACCCACATGGGGCTTATCTTTCTCCCATACCCATGAAATATTCATATTAGCGTTTATAAGAGACCATAATGGTAACATAATTTTTACCTCATTTCCAAAGGAAGAAGAATATTAGGTCACTTGAGGTAGGATTTTATACCATAAATCTCAAGAGTTCAAGTTCTAGAACCAGACAGACTAGGTTTGAATTCCTGTCTACCATGTCTTACTTAGTTTGACCTTAACCAGGTCACATTGCCTAAGCTCCTCTTTTCTCATTTGTAAAATAAGGATAGTAAACACTATAAATTATGAGGATTAAAGGAAATAATATGTTAAATGATTTGAATAGCACCTGTTACATAGTAAACATTCAGTAAATGTTAGCTGCTAAATTATAATAATCACCACAACATATGTCTTTCACTACCACATAGTTGTTTTTTTTTTTTAATAACTTAAGTTTAAAAAATAATTTTACTAGGCCCCGTGCAGTGGCTTACACCTGTAATCCCAACATTTTGGGAGGCTGAGGGAGGAGGATCATTTGAGCCCAAGAGTTTGAGACCAGCTTGGGCAGGATAGTGAGACCTCGTCTCTACAAAAAAAAAAAAAAAAAAAAAAAAAAAAAAATTTAGGCCAGGCACAGTGGCTCACACCTGTAATCCTAGCACTTTGGGAGGCTGAGATGGATGGATAACTTGAGGCCAGGAATTTGAGACCATCTTGACCAACATGGTAAAACCCCATCTCTACCAAAAAATACAAAAATTAGCCAGCATGGTGGTATGCACTTCTAGTCCCAGCTACTCGAGAAGCTGAGGTAGAATTGTTTGAACCTAGGAGGCAGAGGTTGCAGTGAGCCAAGAGTGCACCACTGCACTCCAGCCTGGAAGACAGAGCAAGTCTCCATCTCAAAAAATAATAATAAAAATACAAAAAAATTATCTGAATGTGGTGGCACACATCTGTAATCCCAGCTACTTGGGAGGCTGAGGCACAGAATCACTTGAACCTAGGAGGTGGAAGTTGGAGTGAGCCAAGATTGCACCACTGCACTCCAGCCTGGGTGATAGAGTGAGATTTTGTCTGAAGAAAAAAAAAAAGAAGGCAGTATAAGCAGACAGCTAGAGTAGTTTGGCAAGTGGGTAAAAGAAAGGATTCTTGGGGCCTAGTGCAGTGGCTCAAATGCCTGTAATTCCAGGGAGGCCAAGGCAGTCAGATCACTTGAGGTCAGGGATTCGAGACCAGCCTGACCAACATGGTGAAACCCCGTCTCTACTAAAAGAAACAAAAATTAGCTGGACGTGGTGATGCATACCTGTAATCACAGCTGCTTGGGAGGCTGAGGCACAAGAATTGCTTGAACCCAGGAGGTGGAAGTTGCAGTAAGCCAAGATCGCGCCAATGAACCCCAAGCCTGGGCAATTGAGTGAGACTCTGTCTCAAAAAAATAAGCCGGGAGGGTTGGAGTTCTTGGCCTACAGAGAATGTGTTTTATATAAATAGGGAAAAGCAGGTAGTCGGTAATCTCAAGTATGTAATGGGGCCTCAACTTACAGACCTGGCATTTAGGACCAGATTTAACTTCCCTTGATTTTCATTTAAACATAACAAATTGAATATGTTTAATTTTATTTCCTTCAGAGCCCTAATATTATAGTAAAGGAATAAAACAAATGTAAACTCACAAGGACAAAAAGACAAAGATACCTAAGAAGAAAACAGCAATGAGGAAGAGGATGTTGAAATTTTTGGAAGATGGAAAGCAGATAGAGACCTGATTACTGGCTGAACAGAGGAGCAGCCTGTAATTCTAGATTCTGTAAAAGGGGCTACTGAGGAGAAGGGAGAGAGCTCTGGCATGGCTCAGACCAGGAGGAACTAAGTACTCTGGAAAGAAGGGATACGCATAGTGTAAAACTTAAAAGAGAGTTGATTTTAAGTCTGAATACTGAGTGGTCAGACCCTTTCCCCCACCCCAGAATTCATCTTTATGTATGGTATTAGAAAAGGATGGTTTTGTTCTCCATATAGTGAGCCAAGTACTCTCTACTAAAAAATCCATTTCCCCTCCTGATTTGTGCCACTCTTAAAGCTCTCATGTGGCCAGGTGCGGTGACTCACACCTGTAATCTCAGCACTTACGGATGCCAAGGTGAGCGGATCACATGAAGTCAGGAGTTCAAGACCAGCGTGACCAATGTGGGGAAACCTCATCTTTACTAAAAATACAAAAAATTAGCTGGGCATAGTGGCGCATGCCTGTTATCCCAGCTACTCGGGAGGTAGAGGTTGTGGTAAGCCCAGATTGCGCCACTGTACTCCAACCTGGGCAACAAGAGCAAAACTCCATCCTCCCTACCCCCCTACCCCCCAAAAAAAGGCTACCATGCATGCATGGATTGTATTCATGCATCAGTACTCAGTTTCCATTTTGTCCCAATGGTCCATTTGTCTCTTCTTGCATTACTGTCACTTGCAACGAGGTGGCAAGCCCTTGTACCTGCCCCCTCAATTCCCCTCTCTGTTACTGCCCCCACAACAAAACACAGGAGACCTGAGATTTTCTAAAATTTTCTGAATTTTCTAAAGAAATTAGAGATTCCAAATCTGGAAATAGCTACAGAGGAGGGTAGGAATGAAGCACAGAGTTTTACTATAATTATGTGAAACCCTATGGTGAAATCACCTACTTTGTTACTTCTGCTGTAATGCATCCAGGCAGATATAAGAAGAAATTGGAGTCCTGGAAATGGTGAGCAGCTCAAAAGTATATACACTTACAGATACTGATGTTTTGGGTTTCCACAATGAAATTACACTCAGGGGTTACACAATGAAAAAGCCAGCTTGCCTTCCATTTGTTTTACAGAAGAGACTACAGTCAGCAAGCCTGCCTGTGCAGCAGAGCTTTCAAACAGCTGTTTACTGCCTCAGTCTTATATATGACAACCCATCCAAGGATAACTGGACATTTGAGGAAAGCTTCCAAATTGAGACAGAGATCAGAGCAAAAAGAACAAAGTCCTGGAGAAAACAGACAATGAAGGGAGCAGAAGAAAACTTCATAGAATCAAAATATCCTTATATAAAAGAACTTTTATGGAATCAGTGAGACACAGTAGGATCCTATTAAAGTAAAAACAGGAGCTCTTGGAAATAAGATAGCAGAAATGAAAGATGTAATGGAAGCATTGAAAGGTAAAGCTGAGGAAATCTAGAAAGTAAATAATAAAGAGATGAGGAGACAAGAAAACTAGAGTATTCATCCAAGATCTAATATCTAACAAATAATGGCTTTAGAAATATATGCCAGTGAAAAGTGAAGAGACTACAGTATCTAAGGAGTAATATAAGAAATATTTCCAAAACTAAAGGAATTTCTATAAAAAAAAGTTTCTTTTTCAGAACACTAGGGGAAAAGAGACAATTTAAAAATGTTGCAGAGAGGAGAAAAATTAGTTTCCATGCAAAGAAATAGGAATCAGATGGTATTGAAATTTTTAGTAGCAACAACTGAATACCATAATACAGTGAAGTAGTGCCTTCCAAAAGCTGATAGAAAATTATTTTAAACACAAAATCTTATATTTAGCCAAATAGTCAATCAAGTGTAAGGCTAAATAAAGGCATTTTTCAGTCATACCTCGAAAAACTGCCTGAGTAGGGCTATTTCCCCTGCTTCCCCATTCAGGCAGCTGCTAAGAACGTATTCTACCAAATGACGAAGCAAACCAAGAACAAAGAAGTGAAGAATCTAGAAAATGGAGTCCAACATGGGAAGGAAGCAAAGGGAGATCCCAGGCATCAGCCACATAGTAGGTCTAGTAGGCATTCAGTCTAGCCCAGACCAGGATGGTGAAAGGCTCCAAGGAAGGAGGTGTCCAGGAAGAAATCAATTACTTTCAGTGTTTGAACATTAAATAGCAAATGACAAAGCAATTTTATGGCTCTTTTGGTGCATTTATGAAGAATTAGCAATAGGTTAATAGAAAATGAAGCAAACAGAAAAAGAAATGAATATTTCCAAGATAAACATTAGATATGAAAGAATATATAATTTTAGTACACAGCATGCCTCAGTGGTAAGCACTAATTATAATGTAAACATAGAATATTGATTTAATAAAAATTGTAATATAGAGAGGTAAATACTAGAAGAAAGAGCTTAAGAATTGAGAGTAGTTACCTCTGGGGAGCAGAACTGAAATTGGAAAGGATGTAGGACAAGGGGTTTATTTTTTTAGGGTTAGCATTGTGTTACTACTAGACTTTTTAAATGATGAGCATATACTACTTTGATTATAAAATTAACTTTTAAAATATAAAGATGTGATATCAGTGCCCATAAGAACCAGAGAAACCAAGAGAAGGCCGTAGCCCTAAAGAACTGGAGACTATCATATCTTTGAGGGCTGTTAACTAATGAGCTCATGCTTATAATTTGAGTATACGGGGGACTGTTACTTATCTCCATTGGTCATCCTGTCAGCCTGTGAATGTGATGGGGCTCAGAGATTATTAACTAGCCTTTTCCCAGGTTTGGAAGTCACAAAGCTGTAACTCATACTAGCTCTTCTGACTCTAGGCCCAGGAATTTGGGCATGGTAGGAGAAGGGAGAAATGTGAGACCTAATTTCCAGGGATGAAGGTGTGAAACATCAACTTGTCGGAGCCACAGCTGTGAGCCGGATTTGTTGCTGAACAACAAATCATTACTGCCGACTTGGGTTGGGGTAATGTGGGCTCAGCTAGGAGGTTTAAAACCATGGGGCCAGGGATCTGGGTCGCTCACTCAAACTTTGCTTCAGAGCACTTAGCCAGAGAACAGGGGCTTTGTATTGTTGCAGCTATTATATCCTGATTAGATAGCATTCTTACATTCGTTATTTGACTTTTCTGGCTGCCTAGCATTAGGACCTTCTTCCTAGTATCACTGTGTAGGACTTCATAGGAGGCAGAGCCCACCTCCCAGGAGAAAAGCCTTAAAGGTCATGTACTTTCTTCTTCAGGCTTCTCTGGTCAGGGTTAGTGTTAGTGGTACAGAAAAGCAGGCACTATAGAGAATTATTTCTGGAAGCAGAGTGGGGCAGCAACATCTAGCGGAAAAGGAGAGAAGGCCATGGCAGTGGTGCCATTGATGACAGTCACCTTCCAGAGACACAGTGTGAGAGCTTTAGTGGGTGGCCAGGGTTCCAGGGCAACTCGGTCTTCACGGCTTCCATGTAGTAGAGTCCTCATTCTGCAGCCTTCCTAAGTCCATGTTTACTGAGCTGGGTCTCGAGCTTTTCCAGCAACACCGTGGATTAACAGTGTCCTTTCAGATAAATTCCTTTTCTCTTTAAGCCAACTAGAGTTGTTTTCTGCTATTACAGTGTAAGAAGGCTGACTGGTCACAGTACCTATATTTAAAAGACTAGCATTTAAAATTCCAAAAGAGATGACTAGATTGGAAGAGTTTCAAAAGAAGGACCACATGTTTGATCACTTTGATTTTTTCATAATGACCTTAGCATATACTGGGTAAACAACTCTGAAAATGTGAGGAACAGCAAGAGTGTACCAATCATTGGTAATTTTTTTTTTTTTGAGACGGAGTTTCGCTCTTGTTACCCGGGCTGGAGTGCAATGGCGCGATCTCGGCTCCCTGCAACTGCAACCTCCACCTCCTGGGTTCAGGCAATTCTCCTGCCTCAGCCTCCTGAGTAGCTGGGATTACAGGCACACGCCACCATGCCCAGCTAATTTTTTGTATTTTTAGTAGAGACGAGGTTTCACCGTGTTGACCAGGATGATCTCGATCTCTTGACCTTGTGATCCACCCGCCTCGGCCTCCCAAAGTGCTGAGATTACAGGCGTGAGCCACCGCGCCTGGCCTCATTGGTAATTTTTTGAGGAAAAGTTCATTGTTTAGGAGAACTGTAGATTTACTCATGTACTTTAATCAGCCTTGTCATAAATACTGTTGACCTCAGAGCAGAATAGCCTAGAATTAGCACCAACATCTACATGCATATTTCCAGTGCAAGACATTTTACTGTAGACTTCAAACTGTAGATTTTGTTTTTTCATCTTGATCACAAATGCATAAATACTGGTGACCTCAGAGCAAAATAGCCGAGAATTAGTACCAAACACTTTTACCTTACAGTAAAGTGCAAGACATTTTACTGTAGATTTGAAACTGTAGATTTTGTTTTTTCATCTTGATCACAAATGCATTTTTCAGTTTTACAATATGAAATTTATTTATAACTGGTTCCAAAATGGACTCTAATACATTTGCCCATATTTTTAGTCATAATGGATGTGATTATATTTTATTGAATTAAAAGCCTAACAGAGAAGCAACTGAAAGCAATGACCTCATTTTTTCCCTTAGCAACTTGGTCGCTTTCCAAGAGTGTGTGGCTTGAAACAAATGCAAAATAGCAAAGACGTACTGTCCCCATTCACTCATCCATTTCTCCCTCTCCCCAACCTCTGTTGTCTACATATTGACAATCTTCCCTGTGTCTCAGTTCTGTTGAGCTGGCAGTTGATTTTATTTCTGTTTGCAATTGTTTCCTCTAAAGCAAATTTCTGAATATACTTCCTAGAGAAGAATGGGGCTAAGCTAAAGACCATTATCAACAGATCAGAGTAGTAAATGTAGGTTTCAGTTAAGCATGCAACACAAATGAAGAGTTAATCTCAGTTTCACGAATGGCAGTTCAAGTGACTCTGAAGTTGCTGTAGATCTCTAATCATAATAAAATATAACATTTGAAAAACATTACTACTCAAAATTATGAGTAGAACTCTGAAGTACATTGTGTAGGCTAGGCACAGTGTCTCATGCCTGTAATTCCAGCAGTTTTGGAGGCCGAGACCAGTGGTTTGCTTGATTCCGGGAGTTCAAGATCAGCCTGGACAACATTGTGAGACCCCCGTCTCTACACACACACAAAAATTAAAAAATAAAAAATAGACCAGGCACAGTGGCTGACACCTGTAGTCCCAGTACTTTGGAAGGCTGAGATGGGCAGATCACATGAGTCTAGGAGTTTGAGACCAGCCTGGACAACATGGTGAAACCCTGTCTCCACAAAAATTAGCTGAGTATGGTGGCTCACACCTACCTAGCTACTCAGGAGGCTGAGGTAGGAGGACCTCTTCAGCCCACGAGGTGAGTCTGCAATAAACCAAGACCATGCCACTGCACTGCAGCCTGGGTGACAAGAGTGAGACCCTGTCTCAAAAACAAAAAGTTAAAAATTAAAAAATATAAAGTATAATATTTAATTGCATATTTTGTTTTAAAGCTTAAATCATTTTTTGTATAGACTACAAACTCTTTGCCTCTCACCCTCTGCTCTCACTTTTCATTTGGGGTGTCTTTGCCTTTTATCATTAAATGTCCAAATTCTACTCTAACCTTTAAGAGTGAACTCACATGCTACTTTCCTTGTTTTACTTAGCCATTCCAAGTTTAAAGTGCTTTCTACATCCTGAGAATTTCTAAAACACTTTTTATTGTTCTTAGGGTTTTATGTCTTCTAACTAGTTTTGGAATTACCTAGGTACCTGTCTCATTTTTTCTATCACCTAGCATGTTATATTCTCCCTAAGTTGTATATCAAAATCTTGACAATCATTTTTGAATAGTGACCATTTTTGAATCTTGGTCATTTTTGAATAACCTGAGAAACTAGCACACTGCTTTGCTCTTAGTATACTGTCAGCTACATGTTTCAAATTATTTTTAATACCTTTGAAAGCTGAGTAACGTTTTCTTTAAAAAAAACAGTGGGTGGGAAATAGTAGGGGCTATAATAAATTGTACCCCTAGGAGTTGCAAACAAAATGAAAGCACTTAACCCCAGTATAGGAACAAAATATAAAGTATTATTTATAAAAGTTCAGATATGGTCTAAATGCTATAACTCTCTACCATTTAATTCATGATTTAAGTTTAATATCAGAAAATCTGTCTCATCAACTGTTTACTTGTCAATTCATTGATTTAAAATAGAGTATCAGTTGAATTTAGAAAATTCTCCAAAGCCAGGTTAATGCTGTTAATCTTTTGAAGCCAAAAAAGAAGTTTAATCCAGGGGCAGTCTTTCCTTCTGCACTAATTTATAATTTAGATCAAAGAACTAATTACATATGTAAAATTTAATAAAAATTTATAGTAATAATGAGATTATGGTAAATTATATAACTCAGAATGTTAAGGTAACTTGAAAATTCTTAATCTAAATTAAGCATCTTTTTACTTCTTACTTGTGGATTTATTAAGGGAAAATAAATTTTAAGGAGTTGCTAGTATTTGTCTATTGAAAGCAGAATGTTTATTTACTCTTATTTGTATACTTAAAAGACATTGTATTGGCCTGGTGCAGTGGCTCTTGCCTGTAATCCCAGTACTTTCAGAGGCTGAAGCAGGCAGATCACTTAAGGCCAGGAGTTTGAGACCAACCTGACCAACATAGTGAAACCCCATCTCTACTAAAAATGCAAAAATTAGCCGGGCATGGTGGCGCACACCTGTAATCCCAGTTACTCTGGTGGCTAAGGCATGAGAACTGCTTGAACCGGGGAGGCAGAGATTACGTTGAGCTGAGATGGTGCTATATACTTCAGCCTGGGTGACAGAGCAAGAGACTCTGTCTCAAAACCAAACCAAAACAGTGCATATAAATAAATATTATAGCTTGTTATATGACTTTTAAAATGTAAGTATATATCAAGTCCTTTGTAGCTAAAACAAGAAATGTTACCTCTCAGATATGCACTGTTCATCTGTAGTAGAATCCATTAAATGTCTAAATTTATTTTTATTTAAAATAATACGTGCAGAATTTGGCTGTGCACGGTGGCTCACGCCTGTAATCCCAACACTTTGGGATGCCATGGTGAGGGGATAACTTGAGCTCAGGAGTTCAAGACAAGCCTGGCAACATGGCAAAGCCACGTCTCTTAAAAAAAAAATTAGCCAGGTGTGTTGGCATGTGCTTGTAGTCTCAGCTCCTCAGGAGGCTAAGGTGGGAGGACAGCTTGAGCCCAAGAGGCAGAGGTTTCAGTCAGCTGAGATTGTACCACTTCCAACCTGGGTGACAGAGCCAGACCATGTGTCAAAATAAACAGCAACAATAAAAATTATACAAAGTTTAGTTAGAAGCTTTCTCAACAAACAAAACCTTTTCTCTAATAATAAAATTCGAAGGATGAAGGGAAAAGGCAAAATAGCAGACTTTGTAAACTGATGGCAGCACATTTGTCCTGAATTATTGAGATATATGTTCTTCACACCTTGCACATATCACCATTTATATATGACTTTCAAAGTAAAATAGAATAATTAACATCAATTGAGGCCAGGTATGGTGCCATCTGCCACCAAGGAATGCAGAATGAATGGAGGCTAAGATATAAGTGATTTGTTACAAGGAAAATAAGACTGAGGAGGAGGGGTTTACTCACTAAAGAGGGAAAATGACAGAAGGAAGGAAGAACCTCTGCATTGTACAAATATCCTGGCTTTTCAAACTCACAGTTGAGATAGCATAGGCCGGGCACAGTGGCTCACGCCTGTAATCCCAACACTTTGGGAGGCCAAGGCGGGCAGATCACGAGATCAGGAGTTTAAAAAGAGCCTGGCCAACATGGTGAAACCCCGTCTCTTAAAGTATAAAAATTAGCTAGGTGTGGTAGTCGGCGCCTGTAGTCCCAGCAACTCAGGAGGCTGAGGCAGGAGAATCACTTGAACCTGGGAGGCAGAGGTTGCAGTGAGCCGAGACCGCACCACTGTACTCCAGCCTGGGCAACAGAGGAAGACTCCGTCTCAAAAAAATAAAATAAAACAAGCATTGGTCTTATCTCTTTAAATATCCAGAGGAAGACTGTCACCAGATGTAAGAATTTTGTTTACCTCTAGTTGTAGAAGTGAAAAACTATTTCAAGAATGAAGATAGATTGATAATATTACTTTGCTGTTACTGTGTAAAAAACACTATACTAAGCCTTTTTTATGGAATCCTGTACTTAACCTTCCCAGTAACCTGTTTGGTAACTGCTATCATGCTTTCTGTAATAGAAATGAGGTAACAAATCCTAAGTTGCTACTCTCCAAGGCTACTTCAGCAGATCAAAAGATGAACTTCAAGAATGTGTTGAGCACCTACTCTACACTCAGTGACCAAGCTTCATGTATACTTTGCGCTTCAGCAGACTTTAGATAATACACTTGGTAACATTCATAAATAAACCATGTCCTGTAGCAACTCTGTGGTAAAACTTGACATCTGAATTAATTCGTTTCAAAAACAGTTCATGCTCATTGCTGGGGGAAAAAATAAATGATACAGAAACATAGCAGAAAGTGAATTTTCACCTACTACCAATGCTTTTCCCAAACCCTTGTTAGTGACTTACTGTGAACAGTTTGATGGTTTTTCCTTTCAAATCTTTATATGTGTATGCATACCTGTGTCTGTATTTCACGTACATATCTTATTCTGTTGTAATAGCATCACACTGTATTCCTGTTTTTTTCATATTTAATAAACCTTGGGAAAATGATTATGTCAGTATATAGCTTACTTTTAATAACTGATGTTTTTTGAGTTACTGTCTAAAAATATAATAGTTGCACTGATGTCCAGCTAGTCAGATAACACAGGTAATACTTAAAGTGTTTAAAAACCATAAAGTCTCACTCTTGTGATAACTACCGTCAACAAAAACTACCTTTTGGGGGTGGGTGCGGTGGCTCATACCTGTAATCCCAGCACTTTGGGAGGCCGAGGCGGGAAGGTCACCTGAGGTCGGGAGTTTGAGACCAGCCTGACCAACATGGAGAAACCCCGTCTCTATTAAAAATACAAAACTAGCCAGGTGTGGTGGTCCATGCCTGTAACCCCAGCTACTCTGGAGACTGAGGCAGGAGAATCTGTTGAACCCAGGAGTTAGAGGTTGTGGTGAACTGAGATCGAGTCATTGCACCCCAGCCTGGGCAACGAGAACAAAACTCCATCTCAAAAAACAAAACAAAACAAAACAAAAGTACCTTTTGGGCTAGGTGAGGTAGCTCATGCCTATAATCCCAGCACTTTGGGAGGCTGAAGTGAGTGGATCACTTGAGTCCAGGAGTTTGAGACCAGCCTGGGCAACATGGTAAAACTCTGTCTCTACCGAAAAATACAAAAATTAGGGCACAGTGGCTCTTGCCTGTAATCCTAGCATTTTGGGAGGCCAAGGCAGGCAGATCGCCTGACTCCAGGAGTTTGAGATCAGCATGGATAACATTAGTGAAACCCCATCTCTACAAAAGAAAGAAAGAAAGAAAGAAAGAAATTAGCTGGGCATACTGGCGCACACCTGTGGTCCCAGCTATTCGGGAAGCTGAGGTGGGAGGATCACCTGAGCCCAAGAGGCGGAGGTTGCGGTAAGCCGAGATTGTGCCACTGCACTCCAGCCTGAGTGACAGAGTAAGACCCTATCTCAAAAACAAAAACAAAAATTAGCTGGGCATGGTGGTGGATGCCTATAATCCCCGATACTCAGAAGGCCAAGATGGGAGAATTGCTTGAGTCCACCGAGGTCGAGGCTACAGTGAACTGTGAACTGTGATTGTACTGCTGTGTTTCAGCCTGGATGACAGAACAAGATATTTTAAAAACAAAAGTGTTGGGATTATGGGTGTGAGCCACCACACCCAGCCAAAAGGTACCTTATTATAAATATCTTCAAAGGACCGAGTCTTAGTTCAGAGAGTACATATGATGGGACTGCCAAAACACTCTGAATATACACTGTCCAGAAACTGCTTGGCTTCAACCGTTTTTTCATATATTTGGTCTCCATTGTAAATTAACATGGGCTGGCCTTATTAAATATGTCTCCACAAAGGGATTATTTGATACAGTAAAAGAATTTGAGCTCTGTTACGATTCTTTGCACTAAAACATTTTTATTATATCTCATACTTAGTTACTGACATGTTTATGTTTATAAAATTCTGATAAATGTTATACATGTCATGAAATTTAAGGGTGAAATATACATACATCTAAAAGTAGTGCCAAAAAAATCAAAATACATTTGTACACTTAAATGTCTTTGTTTCTAGTGATATTCATTTTCAACCATAATAGCCTTTTCTGAAGCGGTTTGTTTGGTTTTTATATAAGGTTTTCTTTGTCAATGTTCCTTTCTAATTGAAGGTTACATTGCTTACATTAAAGAACAATGCTGAATTTTGAAACTGATTCACTAAAATATCTCTGGAAAATACATGGGCATTACCTTGTTTTTCTAAATCTTTTGATATCTGAGCTTGTATCTAATGAGCAGTCAGAAATTTGTCTAAGCTAAACTGCGTGATTATTTGTTATTCTTATGCCTCATCTTAAACCCTAGTTTGATAGTTTTTGTTTATAAGTATGAACAGTAAAAATATTAAGAAGCTAAAGTCTTCAGTGGTGTGAGCACCGCTTCTAAACTACATTTGATGTGAAATTTTTTAGAGGCAGTATATTAAATAAAAGTAGATGGATACAGTGTTATAAATCTGATCATCACATTGGGTCTATCAAGTTAAGAGAATAGCTGCTGTCCTAGTTTTCAAGCAAATAAAGTTAAAAATGGGACATTATTGGGACTAAAAATTATATAGCCTATCAACTCAAATAAGCCCCTTGTTATAGAATTAGCACCATGATTCCTGTTCTCATTTAACAAACATTTATTGAGCTCTTACTGTGTGCCAGACTCTGAGATTAAAGTAATGAAAATGATAGTCCACCAGCCTAGCCAACATGGTGAAACCCTGTCTCTACTAAAAATACAAAAATTAGCTGGGTGTGGTGGTGGGCCCCTGTAATCCCAGCTGCTTGGGAGGCCAAGGCAGGAGAATCGCTTGAACCCAGGAAGCAGAGGTTGCAGTGAGCTGTAGTTATGCCACTGCACTCCGCCCTAGGCAACAGAGCAAGACTCTGTCTCAAAAAGAAAAAAGAAAATGATAGTCCAGTGTTAAGTACCAATAGGCAGTTACAGCATGAGTGCCCTAATAGAACAAAGAAATGGATACTGGGGGAGTACCTAGGAGGAAAAGAAACCCCAGATGGAAGGGGAGGACAGAAGGACATTATCAAAATTTCCCAGAGAATGAGTTAGGAGTTAAGTAAAGATTGGAGGTGAGAGGGAGCATTATCAGGCAGCAGGAACTGGCCTAGAAATAAATGAGAGCTAGGCATTTTTGGCTGGAGAGGCTGGGGTTGCAAAGATAAGAGAGGTGTGGCAAAAAGTGAGGCAGACAGGGCTGTATGATAAAGAATTCATTATACTAAACTGAGACAATCAGCTTTATCCTGACTATCTTAAGTCTTGTGGCCTGATGACATTTGTGTTTTCTGAAGGCTGTCAGGCTGCAACATACAAAGACTGTAAGAAATGTAGAAATAGTGGGGGTTTTTAAAGTATGTAACATTCTGCTGTAAGTAGGTGAAATCCATAAATTGTGTATCAAAATTACTAATTCTTTTTAAAAGCTTTATACTCTATATATTCATTTATTCGACAGAATTTGTGGAGCACCTGTTCTTTATCAGGCACTGTGTCAAGCACTTTACTCACATTATCCTCTATGGTACGTTTTTCCTCCTTTTACAGCCAAATGGAGATTAAAAATACTGTCTTGGCCACCATGTGTGGCCAAGACTATTAAAAGAGACAGAAACTTGAAAGTTATGCTTCTCTGTGGATAAATAGTCACGTACCACATAATGATGTTTCAGTCAACAGCAGACCACATGTACAGCGGTGTTCCTATAAGGTTATAAAATACGTACTTTTGGCCAGGCGCAGTGGCCCAATGCCTGTAATCCAAGCACTTTGGGAGGCTGAGGCAGGTGGATCGCCTAAGGTCAGGAGTTTGAGACCAGCCTGGCCAACATGGTGAAACCCCGTCTCTACTAAAAATTCAAAGATTAGCCAGGTGTGGTGGTAGGCTCCTATAATCCCAGCTACTCAGGAGGCTGAGGCAGGAGAATTGCTTGAACCTAGGAGGCAGAGATTGCAGTGAGCTGAGATCATGCCATTGCACTCCAGCCTGAGGACCAAGAGTGAGCTTTCATCTCAAAAAAAAGAATGTACTTTCACTGTACCTTTTTAATGTTTAGATGTGTCTAGATGAACAAATAGTTACCATTGCATTACCATGTTACAGCTAGAAAGTGTTAAGGCCAAGATTTAAATCCTGGTCCTTGTCATTCCAGAGCTGTTCTTCCCCAGGAGGGGGAAGAGGGATATAATCTCTGAGAAGAAATCATCTGTAAGGTATACTGTTTTGAAGGGTACACATGATCATAATTTTCTGAAAAATTTTTTTTTTTTTTTTTTGATTCGGAGTTTCGTTCTTGTTGCCCAGACTGGAGTGCAATAGTGTGATCTCAGCTCACTGCAACCTCCGCCTCCCGGGTTCAAGCGATTCTCCTGCCTCAGCCTCCCAAGTAGCTGGGATTACAGGCACCTGCCACCACACCTGGCTAATTTTTTGTATTTTTAGTAGAGATGAGGTTTCACCATGTTGGCCAGGCTGGTCTCGAACTCCACCCACCTCAGCCTCCCAGAGTGTTGGGATTTACGGGTGCGAGCCACGATACCTAGCTGAAAAACATAATTACATGGCTGTACCCCAAAAGCTTTGGGTTTTCCCTTCATTGATATTCTCAATCCCATTATAATAGTTTACTCTTCATTACTAGTGGGATATGGTCTAAGGATAGTAAAGTACAGATATAAATGGTTTTTATTTAACATTTTAATAAATCTATGACAAGAAATTATACATTTGGGTTGCCACTGTTTCTGTTCTCATTACAGGTCTTTGACTTGCTTCTGCTGTCTTCAGACTGTGCTCCCTCCCTTCCCCCTTGCACACCCCACAAATCCTGTGCTTGCCATGGTAGTAGAATACATCAATACAGTGGGTACCTTTATCAGGGAACCTTGATTATAGTAATAGCTGTCATTCATTTAACATTTACCCTAAGGTAAGCAATGGACTAAGGGGGGTGTATAATTTAATCCTCAAAGCAACCCCATAGGGTAGATGGTATTAGCCACATTTTTTTTTTTTTTTTTTGAGATAGAGTTTCACTCTTGTTGCCCAGGCTGGAGTGCAATGGAGAGGTCTTAGCTCACCACAACCTCCACCTCCCGGGTTCACACAATTCTCCTGCCTCAGCCTCCTGAGTAGCTGGAATTACAGGCATGCACCACCACGCCCAGCTAATTTTGTATTTTTAGTAGAGATGGGGTTTCTCTGTGTCACGCTGGTCTCGAACTCCCATCCTCAGATGATCTGCCTGCCTCAGCCTCCCAAAGTGTTGGGATTACTTACAGTCCTGGCCCTAGCCACATTTTTCAGATAAGGAAACAGGCAAAATTTTCACACGTCACACAGCTAAAGAGAATTGGAATTGGGTTTCTAGTCAGTCCAACTCTAGTGGTATATCCTTTATCTCTTTTCCAGCAAGATGCCTGCATATAAGAATTTGTTCAATTTCAGAGAATTCAGGCATCCTGTAGGTCCCAGAGTTAGCTCCCCCTGCATTACAACAGAGGGCTATATGTGGTATCTTTTTGCAGAGAACTGACATCCCCATGAATGCTTTCCCTTTGTTATGCTGTTCTCATTACCCCCTAAACACTTAAATGTAAACATTTTAAATGCCATATTAGATAACACTAATTTATGAAGTAAACATTAAAGAAATATCAATCTAGTCAAATAGCTTAAGAATTATTAATTTGGGCCTGGCACAGTGGCTCACACCTGTAATTCCAGCACCTTTGGAGGCCAAGGCAGTCAGATCACCTGAGGTCATGAGTTCCAGACCAGCTTGGCTAACATGGTGAAACCCCGTCTACTAAAAATACAAAAATTCTCTGGGTGTGGTGGTGCATGCCTGTAATCCCAGCTACTCGGGAAGCTGAGGTGAGAGAATTGCTTGAACCTGGACAGTGGAGGTTACAGTGAGCTGAGATGATGCCACTGCACTCCAGCCTGAGCAAGAGTAAGACTCCGTCTCAAAAAAAAAAAAAAATGTGTCTGTGTGTGTGTGTGTTTTCATGGCTTGAAACCATTGTGCTTTTGCCGCCTCTACTAAGTAAAGTTATTCCCTAAAAGTTTTCAGCTGCTTTTCCATCTTTGTCTGCTTTTGTCTCTCACACAACTTGTCAGAATCTTTAAGAAGAAAGAATATAAACATTGTGTATCTTTCCACACACAAATAGCATGAATCTCAGTGATTGCTACTTTCCCATTAGAAAGGATTAATGTTCTCCAGGTAGACAGTCTTCTCATTTCCTTTCTAATATTCACTTGGTTTTGTAGTCAGTGATGGATTTTTTTTACAGAGCACTAGGGGAAGGAACTCCTGGCAGCTTCCATAGCCTGGTGGTACTTTTTTTTAATTTAACTTGTAATAGGTTACACATACACATGGAACAGAATTCAACAGGGTATTCAGTGAAGAGTCCCACACCCTTTCAGCTTCGTTCCCCAGCCACTCAGTTGCCCTTGACAGATTGCCTCGACAGATTCCTGTGTACCCTTCCAGATAATCCAGATTGTCTCAGAACATATCCTAAAATGTATTAAAAGAGAACATAAAAAGATATTTAGATTGGAAGTATAGTATTAGTAATGCCTGACTGACATTTAGCTCTTGCAGGAAAGTAAGACTTTTTTTGAGGCAAGGCCTTGCTCTGTTGCCCAGGCTGGAGTGTTGCAGTGGCATGACCACAGCTCACTGCAACCTTGACCTCCCAAGCACAATCAATTCTCCCACCTCAGCCTCCAAGTAGCTGGGACTACAGGCATATGCCACCGTGCTTGGCTAATTTTTAAGTTTGTTTTTAGAGACAAGGTCTCACTGTGTTGCCCAGGCTGGTTTTAGACTCCTGGGCTCAAGAGATATGCCCCCGTCTAAGCCTCCCAAAGTGCTGGGATTACATGCATGAGCCACCATGCGTGGCCAAGACTATTAAAATGGACAGAGACTTGAAAGATACACTTCTGTGTGGATAAATGGTCATGTACCACATAATGGTGATAGTTAGCAGCAGACCACATGTACAACAGTGGTCCTATAAGGTCATGTAATAGGTACTTTCACAGTACCTTTTTAATGTTTAGATGTGTTTCGGTGAACAAATGCTTACCATTGCATTACAGCTGCCTACAGCATTCAGTGCAGTGACATACTGTACAAGTTTGTAGCCTATGAGTAGTGGAGTATATACCATGTAGCCTAGGTGTGTAATAGGCCTTACACTATCTAGGTTTGTATGCATACACTCTGTTTGCATGATGTATGTATACAAACATACACTGTGTTGATGATGAAATTGCTTAACAATGCTTTTCTCAGATCATATTCCTGTTAAGTGACCATTTTAAGCAACTTTAAGACTACACTCTGTATTATGCCTCTTCACCTAACAAGGACAATCAAATTTAAAATATTAGCTACAAGGATATAAGACACAAAACACAGAAAAGTTCAACTTTTAAAAATTTTTTGCCAAACTATAATGCATCCTTGCCTAAAATGTAAATTATATTCTTCCCACTCTACAGAGAAGTGGCAAAGTTAGGTGTGTTCTGAGAAAAGAAAGCTGAAGTAGATAAAAGGAATAGGGGTACAAAGAGCAACCTAAAGTGATTAGGATTGTCCAGTCTGTCAGAAAGGATATTGCTAAGGTGGCCATAAATACATTGCAACAAGTAGACCCTAAGGTGAACCCTAATGATCTCCATTTTTGGGTATTCACACAGTAGAGGGTTATATATAGGTTCTACCCCTTGCCATTCTCACTCCACCTGAGAATTTAGGTAGCCCCCCCATTGTGTACTCATAGCCTTTTGTACACCCCTTTTGTAGTACTTACTACATAGAGGTGAGATTGCCTACTTCCTCTTCTACATCTCCAGTACATTGTTAGCTTCTTGAGATCGAGAGCTGTATTACTCATCATTGGATCCCTCACATATAGTAGAGAGCCTGCATAAAGCTCAATAATTTCATTTTAAATGAAAGTCTAGAAAGGTGACCTGGAATCCAGGGCTGCATGGCCCATGGGCTTGACCAAAATCTAGAGTGGCAATTAAAAATGACAGTACTTCTTGTAGACCAGTGTTAAGACTGAAGATTTTTGTATTCTTTCTTAGCCTGGGTTCCCTGCAAAAAAGTAAAGCTTAGTATGAGGACTTGTATGCAAATAGTTTGTTTTGGGAAATTCTACCAGAGAATAGGAGTGAGTGACTGAAGAGGAAAATGGAATGAGAGCAAGCCAATACAAGTATGTATTCTGAACTGATCACTGCCATGGTCAGTAGGGTATAATTGTACTGGAACTCACTAATGAGCCACATGGAATGTACTTCAGGATTGTCTACCAGAGGGAAGAAAGAGGGGACATTTACCTACCAGCTTCTATCCCTCCGTTGGAAAAGTGTTCCTGTAGGGTGTTTACTGCCTTGCATCTCATGGTTTGTATATGGACAGGTGCCTAACATTCCCAGAGGTGCTGACTCCAAGGGTCGGAATTTCCACAGCAGAAAACAAAGGATATAAAGGTATGGCTGAGGCAGGGTGCTGTAACTGGGCTGCTGTGGTGAGAAGCAGAGAGATTGTGAGGTGGGCACGAGTTGTTTAATGTAGTCTACTTCTTTCATCACTCAGATCAGTTTGTATGCTCCATTATCACCGAATCTTCAAGATGGTGGCCAGTCACACCTCTGCAAAAGACTCAAATCAGGGAAGAGGATGGGATTAGTCACAGGCTGGCTGCTACAGCTGGCTGGAAATTTTATCTTATATTCTCATCATAACTCATCCAGGTTCAATCAGGGAAGCTGAGCAACTCTGACTTACAGGTTAAGGGAACTATTCTAGGAATTGGACCTTAAACAGTTGTAGAAGAAACTAGGGAAGTGAGTACAAAAGGGAGAATAGGATATGGAGGAGTTACCAGCTAGTCAACCTGAGAAGCCAAGTGCATCCAGCCACCAGAGTGGGACTGCAAAGGGCAAGCTCACGGCGAATGGCTATTGTGTCTGGGTTTGCAGCCATGCATCTGGGGGTGAGCACAGGGCCAGTGTTGGTCAGCAAGGCTGCAGTGGGAAGAGCTGAATACAGAGCAGAGGAAAAACTAGAGCCTTTGGCACCTCTGCAACTAGCAGTCACCACATCTAGCTACAGTGACTTTTAGAGAATAATGGACACCACCTCATGTCTGATTTCCAAATTTCACACATTTTTAGCCAACTCTTAACTTGGAACCATAGAGGCATGGAGATGATGGGGAAACAATTCTCAGCATAATGTCCTTCTTCCCTACCCAAACTAGATTTTCATCATTCTTTGCCTACTTCAGTTGGCCTAGGCAGCCTACGAGGTGTGATCCAGACCTTCATCCCAGAGGTATTTGAGCTCTTAGTTTCTTTATCAGTAGTTGCTACAATCACTAGGTCTCTGTTATTCCCTCAGTAAAGAAGCACCCGAAGATGCTGCAGTGAACCCCCTGGGTTCTGAATGAACTGCTGTTGTATTGCCACAGACCTTGTGCCCTGATCCAACACAGTCAAGATCCACTTCTACAAGTGTACTTTCAAGACCTGCCAGTGCACATAGCCAGGTCTTATAAAGCTTTGGGTGTCTACACTCTTTACTCCAGGAACAGAGACTATATTTTCCCAGTCAGACTATGCTGGGAACATGATCCTCATTATTGGTTTGGAGATAGGGGGAGAGGGCAGGAACATATCTTAAAAGAGGAAAAGAATTATCTTTTCAGGCACCTGCGGGGTCTCCAGATAAAAGAGGCTGCTGCTGTCTAGCAAGGAGTTGGGGGAGCTGCTTCTCCTAGCCCAGAAAATTGAGGTAAATCTTGGAGTTTAATATTCTCAGCTGAGCCCCTCAAATATCCGCATTCCGGGTTTCTGTGTCCAAGTGTTCCTACCAGGACCCAGATTTTTATCATAGAACACTTGTCAAGGCTTTCATTTGTATCTCCTTGGTAGTTCTGATATCCTTAAAATGAAATCTTGAGCCTGAATTTTGGCAGTCTGCCCTGCAGCTGCAAGAAACAGGGTCTTTTAAGACACTGACCTGGAAGTCTTCGGATTTTGAAGAATGCCTAGATTTAAGGGTTGGCTAACCTGAGCCTGTCATTCTCTTTGTTCGTGGTTCTGAAGCTGTTAATGCAGGCAGCTTCTAAGCCTTATAGTGACTAATCTTTCCATTCCATTCAAGTGCCACCATGATTGGTGATCTGATACTTTACCTTCCACATGTACCTCATTTTAATCAGCTCCTTGTATTATCATGCTACTATATGCAGGGGTTATCACCATGCCACCTACCAGTACGAATGGGATGGGAAGACCTTTTGCCATTTGGTCAATGAGTAAGCTAGATCTAGAATCTCCTTCAAGAACATTGTTTTCTAGGGCCATTTCTGTTACTAGCTATCTTTGCTAGGTGTCTTCTCCCATTCTCCGCAATCCCTGCTGAAAGCACAGCCCAAATCATAGGCTTAGATGCAGATCATTTATTTGGTAAGTATCCCATGAACAGGAGCGAGGGGGAGCAGTACAAGAGTGGGTCATTGAGCTGGTTAGCACTGCAGGCACCTGGATTTAGACTCTTCTTCAGAATTGTCCTCTTGATAAATAGTAGAGAGGAGCATTCATCCAACCAGCTCAGAGTCACAGCATCTAAGGACCAACAGCGCAGAACACTGAGACGCAGGTTGACTTGTCTTCTCGCCCTTGTAGCTGACTCTCATTTTTTGCTTTGGATCAGGTATGATGTGATGATTGTGCTGTTTTAGAAAACTTAAACCTTTCAGCAGTGTGCCCTGTATGCGTTGGAATCCTGGATGAAGGGAGACAGTAGGAAGTTTTTCAGTAATTGGTATTTGAGATGCTAAGGATTTGAACAAAGGTGGTGTTATAGTGGGAATGGAAGAGAGGCTAATTGAAGGGTGTTCTGAAGGACAAATCTGTAGTTTACAGATTGTAAACATTGACTGGTTAGATAATGAGGTCAAAGGAGGGCAGAAAGGCAGAATAGAAATGTAAGATTTCTGGCTAGAAAAGATTTCTAGGATATTGTATAGACACATTCCTCACCAATTTCCAGCATAATCCTTAGAACTTTGATGGATTCTTTCAGCTGACATGAGAAAATAAGACAAGATGTAGTTTTGTTTGTTTTGTTTTGAGATGGGGTCTCATTCTGTCATTCAAGCTGGAGTGCCGTGGCGTGATCTTGGCTCACTGCAACCTCTACCTCCCAGGCTCAAGCAATCCTTCCACCTTAGCCTCCTGAGTAGCTGGAACTACAGGCATGCACCACTACACCCAGCTAATTTTTGTATTTTTGTAGAGATGGGGTTTTGCCATATTGCCCAAGCTGGTCTCAAAATCCTGAGCCCAAACCATCTATCCATCTTGGCCTCCAAAAATGCTGGGATTATAGGTGTGAGCCACTGCACCCGGACAGGACGTGTTTTAATCTGGCAGAGGCTAAGTGAGAGAGTCAAGAATTTATGATATAGCTGCCTGAGTTTAAAACTCATGGTCTTTGTTTTACTTCCTGCCACAATCATTTCCTTTATTCCTTAATTCCTATTCTCAGGATTAAGAATCAGTTACTTACTGGTAAGAAAGAACTGAAGCAAGTTTTCTTTCAACCCCGTTTGTACTTCAAGTCTTATTTCTAATTCTGGCGCCTCTGAAGAGTCAGCATGCCAATTCTAAGGCCAGCCCTGCTCTAAACTTATGATCTTGTTTTATGTTGTATGGCAAGCTGTAATCTCCCTGTTCCTTTCTCCTTTCCCCCTTGCCTGTTTCCTCCTTCCTCTTTCCACTCCAACCTCAGTGTGAATCTGGAAGCTCTTTATACGTGTCCTAATGGACGTGAGCCATTGAAAATGTTTCCCGGTGGTATTGGTGAAACAAGTAGGGTGGCATTCTAGGAATAATAAATCAGGGGGAAACAAAGTCAGATCCTGACACTGTATTAGAACTGTCAACATTGAGGCTTTTTTTAGTTACCAGAGGAACAAACATGAAGAGAAGAAACAAAAATTTATAATGAAAACAGAAAGTGATCCTATTTAACATACAGCAGTATAGTCATTTGTGTTACTGATTTTCAAATTAATTTGTTAGCTCTTTTTGTCTCAACCTTGGTCATTCATTCATATTGGTTATGTGGCTCAACTTTTTGAGGGAAAGTATTTTTGCCCACAGTAAGGATTAGAAAGAAAATATCCTGGTAAAAGACAATAGAGGAAAGAATTAAATAAATTGGAGATGGACCTGTAAAAGTGTGGTTATCACACAAGCAACAGAAATTTTAAGAAGTTGACTTTGTACTACAGCCAGCCTCCCAGCAGCATCACTGAAACTCTGCCTGAGCAGAATGTACTGGTATCTTTTATCTATTAAATGCCTTGGCTATAGATGGAATTTTTCTGTTACAAGGAAATTGTTAATAAAAGCTTTTTTTTTTTTGAGACAGAGTCTTGCTCTGTTGCCCAGGCTGGAGTGCAGTGGTGTGATCTTGGCTCACTGTAACCTCTGCCTCCCTGATTCAAGCGATTCTCCTACCTCAGCCTCTTGAGTAGTTGGAACTACAGGTGCCCACCATCATGCTTAGCTAATGTTTGTATTTTTAGTAGAGATGGGGTTTCACCATGTTGGCTAGGCTGATCTCGAACTCCTGACTTCAGGCGATCCACCCACCTCAGCATGAGCCACTGTGCCTGGCCAAAAAGTTTTATTAACAGCTGGGCGTGGTGGTGGGTGCCTGTAATCCCAGCACTTTGAGAGTCTGAGGCGGACAGATCACCTGAGGTTGACAGATCACCTGAGGCCAGGAGTTTGAGACCAGCCTGGCCAACGTGGCAAAACCCCATCTCTATTAAAAATACAAAAATTAGCCAGTCATGATGGCAGGCACATGTAATCCCAGCTACTCAGGAGGCTAAGGCTAGAGAATCACTTGAACCCAGATGGCTGAGGTTGCAGTGAGCTGAGATCACACCACTGCACCTCCAGCCTGGGCAACAAAAGTGAAACTCCACCTAAAAAAAAATTAAAAGCTTTTGAGTTCATTTAAAAAGCTAAATGGTTTTTAGTCAACCACTGCTGTGTAACAACCAGCCTGAGGACTTCAGTGGTATAACATTTATTTCTCACAAGGGTTAGGTGGGGCATTTATGCTTTGGTTTGCAGCAGCTGGGGCCTCTCTGGTTGCCACTGTGGGTCAGCAGGGGTGGCTCTATTCCCAGTGCTGCTCATTCTCCTCCTCGTTCCAACAAGCTAGTCAGAGCATGTTTTTCACATGGTAGGAGGCAAGAAGGCAAGCCCAGTTCCCAAAAGTGTGAATGGACTCTAGACAGAGCAGTACTGTTCAAAGTATGTCTGCAGTGAGTGAGATAGGTACAGAAATTCACAGTAACCATTTAGAAACTTTAAACAATGGCCACAATATTCAAGCAGTATTTTTGCCAAATTTTACTAAAGTATTGGTCCACAATACATTGGAAATTTTAAAAGGAAGAAAAAACCATAGCATGACTCACGATAGTTTGTGAAGTGCTGAGAGAAAATACGTGACATTCTGCTCACTAGAACTGAATCCCTGTGCTGCTCAGAAGTAAGCATTCTGAGCTGTGTGTGTGTCTTAGGTTTGTGTTAGGATCGCTTTGTCACCAAGAGTCTGACCGTCTCTGAGTGTGCTGATGGTTTTGGATCTACAGGACTTGTCCAGAATTTACCAAGGATATGGCACCGTGTGAAACCTCTCAGCACCCACTTGTTGGCCTTTCCCTGCCAACATCCCTTCTGCCTTGCTGCTGTATTTACATTTTTATTCCAATGTTGCTAACCCTGATAAAGTCGTATTATCACTAATTGAAATCCTTTACCATCATATGAAAACATTAATTTTGACATCATAAGTCTCTTTATACCAACATTCCAGTTTTTTACTTGTCTTCCTTTTACATTTTTTAGTTAATATCACCATGTTTGATATATTTGTAAGGTGCTTTCTATTCATGAGGAAGTAGCTCTAAGTAAGTAGGTTCTAATGAGCATTGATAAGTAAAAGTCCTAAGTTAGGGTCAGGTGTGGTGGCTCACACCTATAATCCTAGCAGTTTGGGAAGCCGAGGTGGGTGGTTTACCTGACGTCAGGAGTTCTAGACCAGCCTGGCCAACATGGTGAAACCTCATCTCTATAAAATACAAAAAATTAGCTGGACATGATGGTGGGTGCCTGTAATCCCAGCTATTCAGGCGGCTGAGACGGGAGAATCACTTGAACCTGGGAGATGGTGGTTGCGGTGAGCCAAGATAGCACCACTGCACTCCAGCCTGGGCGGCTGAGTGAAACTCCGTCTCAAAAAAAAAAAGTCCTAAAAAGGAGGAAGGAGGAACTTTTGGGAGGGGAAGGAAGGATATGTTTAGATAGGACTTGTCTTCTTCCTAGCTGTGTAACCTTGGGTAACATATTTAATCTTTGTGAGTCTTAGTTTTCTCATCTGTAAAATGGAGATAATAAAAATGATGATAATAATACAACCTTCTTTGAGAAGAAGTGCTAAAATTAAATATTCTACAGTAAGCATTAGCACAGAGCCTGGTACCCATACCTAATACATTTTCAAGAATGTTAGCTATTGTTTGCTTTTAGTTAATTACTAGGTGCCAGACACTATAGAATCAGATAAGATGGAACCCTTACCAAAAAGGAACTTAGTCTGGTGGAAGAGTCAGACATGTATATATAAAAGAAAGATGTAGTAGTAAGAGAGTTTTGTGCTGTTACAGACAAAAACAGGGTAGAGAAACTTTTAGGTAGGAGGAACACCTGACCTAAGGAGTTGAGGAGCAGGATCAAAGTAGGCTCTTAGAAGAGGCAATATCTAAGCTGAGACTTAAAGATGCAGAGGAGTTAAGACAAGAGTTAGGGACATTTCAGAAAAGTGGAACAACATACACAAAAGCCTGGAGGTACGAGCGTTTGGTGGAATTCTGGGTAATTGGAAGGGACGCAGTATGACCGGGGTATAGAGTACGTGCAGGGATGGGGCTCGGGAGTAGCTAGGTGCCAGATCCTCAAGGGAGATGTAGCTTGGACTTTATCTTGAAATTTGTGGCATAAGCTGTTGAATAATTTGTTAAAGAGGCATATATAATTTACATTTTAAAAGATCATTCTGGCAACAGTACAGAGAGCAGATTTAAAGGGGAAAGACTGGAGGTGGGAATTTTTTTAAAGGCTGTTTCAATAATGCAGGGGGAAAGTATCAGGTTCTGAAAAGGAGGTGGTACAAATTTAATGGAGAGTCTGTGGAAGGGTTGGCTTTAAAAGAAGAATGAACAGCATCTGATGATAGATTGGATATGGGCTCCCGGAAAAGGACCCAACAATAGTACTCAGATCTGTGGCTTTGGTGACTGAGAAGAACCAGATTTCCCAGAGAAAATGAATTGACTTTGGCATTTAGGATGTCTGTGCAAAATCCATGTGAAAATAAGGTGTGACTAGGAGTCAGCTCAGGCTTGGAGTCATCAATAGGGAAGTCAGGGATAAAATGAGGTGAAGGCCTTGGGGCAGGCGACATCACCAGGCAGTGAAAAGAGCTGGGTATTCATGGTACTCGGCTTAGGTACTCCAGACTGCTTGAACAAATGTAAAGTGTCAAGAGTATGGTCTCATTTAAATCCCATAACAACTCTATGAGGTAAGAAACAATCTCAGCGTTGCAGATGAGAACATTTCAGACTCTTAAGAGTTAAGTGATTTGCCCAAAGTGATTTTGCTACTGAGTGGCAGAGCTAGGATTTCGAATCCAATCTGTCTGATTTTAAAGCCCTTTTTTTCCCTATTATATCCTACTTCTTTGTAAACCTCAGCAGTTTAAATATCTGTGATCATGTGATCTTATTTTTCTTTACCTCTGCCTGCACCCTGGTTCAGTAGGACTGTGACACATCATTTTAAATAACCAGTTTCTCACTCATTTCCCCTGCTTCACTCCCAAACACATCTATGAGATTGCCTTTCCTATCAGATCGACTCATCCCAGTCAATTCTATTCCAACATCCACTTTAAAACAACAGGCCAACGGAAGTCCTCCACTCACCACTAAATGAGGTCTGTCCTCCTCAGCTTGGCATTCAAGGCTCAAAGGCACATCATAAAATGAAGACTGTTGAAAACTTTTCCATATTTCCAACTTCTCATCAGCACATATTCATGCCTTTGGGTGTCATCTATATGTGGATATAAATGCAGTGGTCTCATTGTGTTCCTTATACTATTTTATTGTAGTGCTTATTATTTTAGTTCTTAGAGTAAATCTTTTTTATTTGCTCTGTATCGTCTTTATAAAAATAGTTTTGTCTTTGTGATGGAATCAACTTGGATGTCTTCTGACCTTAGTTCCCTTTCCAGTGTAAGGGTTCGTTATACTCCGTTCCTAATGTGATGAGCCAGCCTCTGCTCTGACACTTTCTAGAGGGATCCTTTTCTTGAGGGGAGAAGAGGATAGAAATTCTAATTGTTAGAAACTTCTTATCATTGAGTCAAAGCCTCCCTTCTTTTAACATCTGTTTGTTTCCTAGGAACAACAGATAAATGAGTTATTTCTCCTCTGCCTTATGAACAGGCATTTAAACACAGTTTTTATGTCTCGCCTCAGGTTTCTCTTACATAACCCAAATAATCTCTTGCTTGGAGCTTTTCTCCTGTGATAACTGGCAAACTTTACCCTCCACTATTCCCTTGCCCTCCTGAGAATCTTGCAGTTTGGTCAGTGCTCATCTAAAGCACAGGGCATAAAACAGCACAGCACTTCACAGAAAGCAGTGCAACATTAGTTCTTTGATTATGGCTTGATGATTGTACCTGAAAAGCCTGAGAGTGCTTCAGATCTACAGCAGATGTGTCACATTTTGCATTCATTCCGTTAAAAAAAAACCCAGATATTATTTTATATAGTTCCATTTAAGCCAAGCATCATCTGCTGTGCAGTTGATTTTCTTTAAATGTAGAACCAATTCTCCTAGTTATATTTCAACTTCATTTTGATTTTTTTTTTTTTTTTTTTTTTTTTTTTTTTTTTTTTTTTTTTTTTTTTTTTTTGATGGAGTCTCGCTCTGTTGCCCACGCTGGAGTGCATCGGCACAATCTCGGCTCACTGCAACCTCCACCTCCCAGGTTCAAGCAATTCTCCTGCCTCAACTTCCTAAGTAGCTGGGATTATAGGTACACGCCATCACGCCCAGCTGATATTTGTATTTTAGTAGAGATGGGGTTTCGCCATGTTGGTCAGGCTGGTCTCGAACTCCTGACGTAATGATCTGCCCGCCTCAGCCTCCCAAAATGCTGGGATTACAGGCTTGAGCCACCATGTCCAGCTGATTTTTATTTTTAAGAAACGGGGCCTTGCTATGTTGCCCAGGCTGGTCTTGAACTCCTGAGCTCAAGTGATCCTCCCACCTTGGTATCCCAAAGTGCTAGGACTACAGGCATAAGCCACCATGGCTGGCTCAGGTTTTAGTATTTTTCTTAATTTTTTACAATCTTGCCCCATCCTTTCTTCATTTTAAAGGGAATTTATGCACCTGTTTGGCTGGGCAAGGCTGCTTTGATTAAATCTCATGCAGGGCTGCTCCCAGACAGCAGAGATTCTGCCTCCAGGAGCTAAACCTAACTCCACATGATTTAGTTAAGATGCGAAGAGTCTGGGCACAGTGACTCACGCTTGTAATCCCAGCACTTTGGGAGGCTGAGGCAGGAGTTTGAGATCAGCCTGGGCCAACATGACGAAACCCCATTTCTCCTAAAAATACAAAAGTTAACCAAGTGCAGTGGTGGGCACCAGTAATCCTAGCTACTCGGGAGGCTGAGGCAGGAGAATCATGTGAATCCGGGAGACACAGGATGCAGTGACTCAAGATTGTGCCACTGCGATCCAGCCTGGGCAACAAAGTAAGTCTCTGGCTCAAAAAAAAAAAAAAAAAAAAAAGTTGAGAGAGGTCTTCCAAGGATCAGCCCAGTGCTAAATGAGCCCTCCTTCTTTTCACTGCTGGTCTGCCCTCAGCAGGGTGTAGGCCATGAAGAAAGAACCCCTTTTTTAAGTCTGAACACCTACTTGCTGTGTAACTTCACGCCACTCTTTTTCCCTCTCTGGGCCTCAGGTTCCTTTTTTCCGTAGTGGGAGGGTTACAGCTGATGACTGCTGAGGTCTTTCTGACTAGGAAATCCTCTGGCTCCAGTTGAAGCTTGCCACTAAGGATCCTGCAGACACCTCCCCCCATAGCTGCCACCCATGCCATATGGCTGGCGGGGCTGAAGGCAGGCCAGGAACCAGCTGCAAGAACTGGGGCAGCATGAGTCCTCAGGGAGAACCCACGAAACAAAGGGAAGCCAACGTTCTCTTGCCAACACAGGGCCGCCTCCCAACAGGCCCACTTCCAGGCAGCTGGGCAGTATCCACAGTTCACAAAGGACTGGCTATATAAGATGCAGGGCCCTTGTTCAACAGTTAGGAAGAATTTATGCTGGGCATGGTGGCTCACGCCTATAATCCCAGCACTTTGGGAGGCCAAGGCGGGCGGATCAGGAGTTCGAGACCAACCTGGCCAACATGGTAGAACAGCGTCTCTACTAAAAATACAAAAATTAGCCAGACAAGGTGGCAGGCACCTGTAATCCCAGCTACTCGAGAGGCTGAGGCAAGAGAATTGCTTGAACCCAGGAGATGGGGGCTGCAGTGAGCTGAGATCCAGCCAGTGAACTACAGCCTGGGTGACAGAGCCTGGGTTCGCTTGAACCTGGGAAGCAGAGGTTTCAGTGAGCTGAGATCATACCACTGCACATCATCCTAGGCAATGGAGTGAGACTCTGTCTAAAAAATAAAATAATAAATGGAATGCACGGAGTAGTACCTACTTCATAGGGTTATGGTGAATAAAGAAGACAATTAATGTAAAGGATTCAAGGCAGGACCTGGCACACGGTGAGTGCTCATTCAAGGTAAGTCATTATCACGGTCACCATCAAGTAGAAGCATTTACTTGTCCCTCCTTGTTTTAGGACTTTGGAATGGGAAACAGAATGACCAACTACTTACTAGCTGACTAATGACATTGATGGAATTTGGTTACAGTGGGCTGTCTCCTAGTCGTTTTCTTGGACAGCTTGTGGTACCTCTACCTTTGAGGCAGGTGGCTCTTTGCCATCCTTAAGCCAGAGACATGTGATGCCACCATGCAGGCCAATTTAGATATGGCAGGAAATGGGGTGACTTCCATGGGAATGGAGGTGGGTCTAGTGGCTTCCTGCTGTCACTGTCTGACTTTCCAGACCTCTGTCCACAGCCTCTGGGCATTCCTCACACCTACTGCTGCTCTCAGGACACCTGCAACTTCAGCGACACAGAGAACCATTGCCTGACAGCGGGGAGCACCCCCTCTCCTCAGAGCCACACAGGAAGGTTGGAATGAGCGTGTCTCTTTCTTTTTGCTTAAATTGAGACAGGGACTCTGCTATGTTGCCCAGGCTGATCTGGAACTCCTGGGCTCAAGTAATCCTCCCAACTTTGGCCTCCCAAAGTGCTGGGACTACAGGCCAGGACCTACTGCACCTGATCAGGGTGTCTCTTTCCTGTTCAGGTGTCAGAAGAGCAAAAGAAAAGAGGAGCTCAGGCCAGGCACGGTGGCTCACGCCTGTAATCCCAGCACTTTGGGAGGACTAGGTGGGTGGATCGCCTGAGGTCAGGAGTTCGAGACTATCCTGACCAACATTGTGATACCCCGTGTCTACTAAAAATACAAAAAATTAGCTGGGCGCCTTAATCCCAGCTACTCGGGAGGCTGAGGTGGGAGGTTCACTTGAACCTGGGAGGTGGAGGTTGCGGAGAGCCTAGATCACGCCATTGCACTCCAGCTTGGGCAACAACAGCGAGACTCCAAAAAAAAAGAAAAAGAAAAAGAGGCCAGGTGCAGTGGCTCACGCCTGTAATTCCAGCACTTTGGGAGGCCGAGTTGGGCGGATCATGAGGTCAGGAGATCATGAGGTCAGGAGTTCATCCTGGCCATGGTGAAACCCCGTCTCCACTAAAAATACAAAAAATTAGTCAGGCGTGGTGTCATGCACCTGTGGTCCCAGCTACTCAGGAGTCTTAGGCAGGGGAATCGCTTGAATCAGGGAGATGGAGGTTGCAGGGAGCCAAGATTGTGCCGCTGCACTCCACCCTCAGGGACAGAGGGAGACTCTGTATAAAAGAAAAAAAAAGAAGGCCGGGTGCGGTGGCTCAAGCCTGTAATCGCAGCACTTTGGGAGGCCGAGGCGGGTGGATCACGAGGTCAAGAGATCGAGACCATCCTGGTCAACATGGTGAAACCCCGTCTCCACTAAAAATACAAAAAATTAGCTGGGCATGGTGGTGCNTTAGTAGAGACAGGGTTTTTCCATGTTGGCCAAGCTGGTCTCAAACTCCTGACCTCAGGTGATCCACCCGCCTTGGCCTTCCAAAGTGCTGGGATTACAGGCACGTAATTACCACCGTGCCCAGTCCCAAGTTCCTGGTGAAAATGTCAAAAACTGACTTCCCACTCCACCCATCAAGTTAATCAGTGCTATTTATGAATGGTTCTGTTAACCACTGTTCTGTCATGCCATCTCCTGTCTCTTCATCTTATCTGCAGAGATCTCATTTGTACATACAACACATTTTTATTTAGCACAGGTTTAGCACATGTGCAAGAAGACGCTAGGAATACATTGAAGATAGCAGTCCCTATCTTGTGGTGCTAATAGTTTAGCAGCATCATGAAGTATTTTCTAAATGCTTTGTGGAAATCAAGTTACACAGTTATCTATGATATTTCTCCTCATCTGGTACCATATCAGAAAAGGGAATGAGGGATTGCTTTTTGTAGATTTCATATTGCCACTCATTATCTTCTGTCACTTAAAATTGGGATTCACTCCTTTTGTCTTTATACCTTTCATGGTTTCACAGTTAGCTTTGAATTTTAGAAGTCTCCGGAGTTCATTTGTGCCCTTTTTGTGTAGCCATATTTTTGGTGGTGTTTATGTTTTTATTTTTATTTTTTGAGATGGAGTCTCACTTTGTCGCCCAGGCTGGACTGTAGTGGCATGATCTTGGCTCAATACTACCTATGCCTCTCAAGTTCAAGCGATCCTCCTGCCTCAGCCTCTTGACTAGCTGGGATTACAGGTGCCCACTGCCACACCCAGCTAATTTTTATATTTTTAGTAGAGACTGGGTTTCACCATGCTGGCCAGACTGGTCTCGAACCCTCAATTTCAGGTGATCCGCCTGCCTCAGCCTCCCAGAGTGCTGAGATTACAGCTGTGAACCACAGCACCCAGCTTGGTGGTTATATTTAAACACGTGTTTTTCATTTTCACATTATCAGGATTGTTTTTTGTTTTACAGTAAACTTAATGAAAAATTTCTGTTCACACGTAGCCATTTTCACTCCCCTCATCTTTGTCATTCAGATTTTTACTTATATTTTCAAATGATCTTTCCTAAAGAGGAGAGTTGAGTCTCTTTAGGTTTTCTTTTCTTTCTTGAGTTCTTAAAATGCCACAGTTGATTTCTCCAGGATCCTGGTACTTTTCACTTCCTTTCTTTCCTAAAGAGGAGAGTTGAGTCTCCTTAGGTTTTCTTTTCTTTTTTGAGTTCTTAAAATGCCATAGTTGATTTCTCCAGGATCCTGCTCCTTTTCGCTGCTTCTTTTTAAGTTTGCCAGAATTAAGCTCAGATGAACATAAAACTTTGATATTTTGTCTATTTTCTTTTTTTTTTTTTTCTTCTTTTTTGAGACAGAATCTCACTCTGTTGCCAGGCTGGAGTGCAGTGGCATGATCTCCATTCACTGCAACCTCTGCCTCCCGGGCTCAAGCAATTCTCAGCCTCCCAAGTGGCTGGGACTACAGCATACACCATCACACCCAGCTAACTTGTTTTTTTAGTAAAGACAGGGTTTCACCATGTTGACCGGGATGAAACTCCCAACCTCAGGTGATCCGCCCACCTCAGCTCCTAAAGTGCTAGGATTACTGGTATGAGCCACCGCACCTGGCCCATGTTTTATCTATTTTCTGAGGGATTAAACTGTCAACAGTGCAGCATGTTCATACAAAGAGTGGATATCTGCATAGTCGGCAACTCGCCTACCTTATTCTGAGGTGTGCGTTCTCTCATCAGTCAGGTGTCATTCACATTCTTCCTCTAGCCAGTCTCCACCACTGCGGCCTTTTTGCCTGCTCTTCTTTCCCCTTTGGTCCATTGCCTTCCTCTATACAGTCTTACTCACATTATTGGATTTGCACATGGATGTTTGCTATCTTGAACTTGGGAGGATTCTCTGCCTTTTTCTGTAGATGCATCTCTGTAAGGCAGCAGATTTTCTATAGATGCCATAGTCTGTTGTTTACCCATCCCACCAAGTCTTGGCAATTTTCATGAGATTTTATTTATCTCCTTTAGTTCTTTTTTACTATTGTGACTTTTAAATAATAGTGCCGAGCACACTAATGTTCAGTAAGTAATATTTATGATTAATCTCAAGAAGTATTTGCCTTCTCTTTTAGGCTGTGAGGATATCATTGCTGAGAGCATCTCATTAGATACCTTAATTGCCATCCTCAAGTGGAGCTCTCATCCATATGGCTCTAAATGGGTGCACCGACAAGCTTTACATTTCCTCTGTGAGGAATTTTCCCAGGTCATGACTTCGGATGTTTTTTATGAACTCAGCAAAGACCATCTGCTTACTGCTATCCAGTCTGACTACCTACAGGTAATCATTTAAACATCTCTCAAATTCATTGTCATTCATATGTGCACCAAGAAATCCATCTGTGCTCTATTATTCTTCCACCTAGGGTAGGACAGGGGAAGAGAAATAGGCTGTGATCAGACCACCCAGGACTGCCCTCTTCATAGTTGTACAGCAGAAGCCATCTGTCTCACTGGTTCTTTATGTACACTACTACCATGACTCAACACTGAACAAGCCCAGGTCCCAGCCAAATGCACCAAAAAGAGATTGAGGCAGTAGGCAAGGTCAGAAGCACGTCCCAGCAGTGATTTTCTTGACTTCTGTTACTGTAGCTTCTCTATAGTGGTTTCTTACTTTTGGTACAGTATCACATACTTAGATTGTAGACAGTAGCTTCAGCAGCACCAAATAAAATTAATATGTAATTTCTGATCTGCTCAACTGGTTATCAAAACTCAGTGCATGTATTCTTCCAAAGTATGATAATGTTTTCAACTACTTAGGTTTAACCAGAAGTAGTTTTTAGCAAATTCTTGTGTTCTTGACTTAAATGTCAATTTAATTTGGAAATTTAAATTAATAATAGATTTTATGTATTACAGAAGTAAATACTTGCAGGCAAAGTATATTCAAGCTTAATTTTTTTTTTTTTTTTTTTTTGCATTGGCTGTCTGAATGTTATACTAAAAACTGTACAACTGTTTTAATGCTATTGAAGACATAAACCCATTGAGCCACTTCCTATTTCTTTGTATTTGTACTAGAAAATGATAAAAATGCTACCATTTCAGTCAGAAATGCAGTGGAGAGTTAAACAATCCACTCAGCATCTGTGCTTTTCCTTTGTGTGATGCTTTGATTGCAGTACAGATGTCACACTTGGGCTTGATTTATGGAGAATCTTTGTTCATTAACCTTGTGTCGTTGTCCTGATCAAGACTAGATGCTTTATGTTTGTGTTAGAAGTTGTTAGTTCTCGCCGGGCGCGGTGGCTCAAGCCTGTAATCCCAGCACTGTGGGAGGCCGAGGCGGGTGGATCACGAGGTCAAGAGATCGAGACCATCCTGGTCAACATGGTGAAACCCCGTCTCTACTAAAAATACAAAAAATTAGCTGGGCATGGTGGTGCGTGCCTGTAATCCCAGCTACTCAGGAGGCTGAGGCAGGAGAATTGCCTGAACCCGGGAGGCGGAGGTTGCGGTGAGCCGAGATCGCGCCATTGCACTCCAGCTTGGGCAACAACAGCGAAACTCTGTCTCAAAAAAAAAAAAAAAAAAAAAAAAGTTGTTAGTTCTCTTAGATTATTGTCTTTAGGAGCTTTCTATTGCTTCTTAGAAAGTAAAGCGAAACAAAACAAAAAACTTGGAGAGCAGCCTAGATTTGCTCTAAGATTTTAAATAAAACACAAAGAAATGAGGGATACATTATCATTTCACAGATTGCACTTCACCAACCAGTAGAATACCTTGTAGAGATTGTGGTTTCTTCTGCCAAAACAAGTTGACTGACTTGTTTTTCCTGTCCCTCCAGCAGATAGTAGTCACTCTGTGTATACTCTATACTTATATTTTCATTTACTTATCTCTATCTTGTTCCAAAAGAGAATTTAAGGCAGCTATATAGAAACCACATAGTAAGATAAATTTGAAATAGGAAGTGGGGTTGCTTGAGGCCAGAAGTGCGAGACCAGCCTCGGCAACAGGTGAGACCCCATCTCTACAAAAAAAATTTAAAAAATTAGCTGGATGTGGTGGCACACACTTGTAGTCCCAGCTGCTCAGAAGGCTTAGGTGGGGAGAATCCCTTGAGCCCAGGAGGTTGAGGCTGTAGGGAGCCATGATGGCACTACTGCACTCCAGCCTGGGCAATAGAGTGCAACTCTGTCTCAAAAGGAAAACCTAAAATGAAAAAATAAAATAAGAAGGGAGCAGATTACAAAAAAAGAAGATAGAAATGAAATTATAAAATTAGTTGGAGCCAAGAGTGGGGTTACTGGATAAAATATATGTAATGCAGTCTTGTGTATTTCCTATTGGTGAACCACAGATTTAACACTAAAACTTCAAACAGCCAATGGAAAGAGTGAAACATGGTAAGTTGCATGCTGTATTTACATTATGACCTATGAAAAGTTCATAATGAAATTAACCTCTTATCTAATTTCACTAAAATAAATATAACCCACTTTTTATTATAGGCAAGTGAACAAGATATCCTTAAGTATCTGATTAAATGGGGAGAGCATCAGTTGATGAAAAGAATAGCAGATAGAGGTAAGCTCAGAAAAATAGCTTGCACTAGTTACCTTGTATAAATTTTTGGTGGTTCTTATATTCCCAGAAACTTACAGAAATGCATGTCGCACATCAGTCTTGAAAATTGACACGGTTGCTTGGTAAAAATGGAAGTTTTTATGATCAGTAAAATCCTTTAGTGGACAGGGTGTAGTTTATTAAATATATCAGAAAGTCTTATTTTGCAGCTTTAAAAGAATTTTTATGTTCTTAGGTGCTTAATACATGTTGACTGATTCATGGAAGTATTAGAATGAAAAAATTCATCTAATTTCATATAATGACTAAAGTATTACAAAAGCATAATGTTGGTAAAAATGTGGAATTAGTGTTGATGGTTGCACAACAATATGACTATAGTAAGAGGATTGAATTGTATGCTTTAAAATGTTTTAAATAAATTTTGTGTTATGTGAATTTTAACCTCAATTTAAAAATATGAATACAGGCTGACCTGAGGTCAGGAGTTTGAGACCAGCCTGGCCAACATGGCGGAACCCCACCTCTACTAAAAATATAAAAATTAGTGGGAAGTGGTGGCACATGCCTGTACTCCCAACTACTCAGGAAGCTGAGGCATGAGAATCACTTGAGCCTGGGAGGCAGAAGTTGCAGCGAGCCAATATTGCGCTACTGCACTCCAGCCTGGGTGACAGAGCAAGACTTCGTCTCAAAA
>NW_016107508.1:2577054-2582639 GCF_001604975.1 Cebus imitator | reverse complement strand
TGATCCTGGCTCACTGCAGCCTCTGCCCCCTGGGTTCAAGCGATTCTCCTGCCTCAGACTCCTGAGTAGCTGGGACTACAGGCATGTGCCACCACACCCAGCTAATTTTGGTTTCTTTAGTAGAAACAGGGTTTTGCTATGTTGGCCAGGCTGGTCTTGAACTCCTGACCTCAGGTGATCAGCCTGCCTCAGCCTCCCAAAGTGCTGGGATTACAGGTGTAAGCCACCATGCCTGGTGAGTTATGAGTTTTTTGAAATATGCAAATCATTACAGTTGATTTAGAAAGTTTTTTAAATGCCAGTATACAGTCAGTTCTCATTCATAGCTTTTATATTTGTCAACTTACCTAAGTCACCAAAATTTATTTATATCCCCAGAATCAGTACTCGTGGTACTTTCACAGTCATTCCTGGACATGCACAGAGTAGCCAAAAGCTTGGTCTCTCAAAAAGCACATTTGGCTGAATTGTAGCAAGACAGAGACACTCTGCCTTTTTGCTTCAGATCTCCTGCTATAATCAAGTGTCCTTTCCACAGTCTACCAAGTGCCATATTTTTTACATTTTTATGTTTTTGTGATCTCACTGTTTAAGATGGCTCCCAGGTATAGTACTGAAGTGCTGTGTAGTGTTCCTGAGAACAGGAGGGCTGTGGTGTACCTTACAGAGAAAATACATGTGTTAGATAAACTTCATTCAAGCCTGAGTTATAGTACTGTTGATTATGAGGTTAGTGTTGCTGAAGCAGCCGCGTACATTAAATAAAGTGTCTTTAAACAGAAACACATAAAACAAAGACCTGTCAGCCATGCGTGGTGGCTCATGCCTGTAATCCTAGCACTTTGGGAGGCCAAGGCAGGTGGATCACCTGAGGTCAGGAGTTCGAGACCGGCTTTGCCAACATGGTGAAACCCCGTCCCTATAAAAAACACAAAAATTAGCCGGGCATGGTGACAGGTACCTGTAATCCCAGCTACTCAGGAGGCTGAGGCAGGAGAATTGCTTGAACCCAGGAGGCGAAGGTTGCAATGAGCCGAGATCACAACACTGCACTCTACCTTGGGCAACGTAACAAGACTTCGTCTTAAAAAAATAAAATAAAATAAAGGTAGTTTCCAAACCAGGTTAGAGTGGAAGGTTCTCCTGCAGGGATAAGAAGGAAATTAAGTAAACTAGGCCATAGCTTTGTTTCAGTCAGTTTTATATATAAGGGTTTTATATATAAGGATTCTACACTTACCTGTCACATATTTGGGGGTTTCACGTAGGATTTTTATATGAAAACAGGGTGCCACTACTTTAAGAAAAATATTTTGAAAAGCAAAATTCCTTAAATAAGTATGAAGCTAAATCATAGCTAGGCAAAGGAAAAAAAAGAACTCTTTTCTACACAGTTAACAACAGTTTTATTCCGAGTTAATACAGAAAAATCTTAGCTTCTCAGAAACAATCAGTTCTCTCTCTCTCTCTCTCTTTCTCTTTTTGTCACACACACACACACACACACACACACACGCACACGATTTAAGGAAGGTAACAGTTTTCCTATAGAATATTTGAAAAAAAAATCCAGCATTTATATTCATTAATAATAAAGATTTTATTCTGTGTTAATTTTCTTAAGAAAAAAAAATTACAGGCCCCTAGATTAAAGACATGATTAAAGATTTCCAAAATTAATGTAATTTTTCTTCTCACCTCAATATTATAAGCATACATGCATTTCAGATTGTCTTTCACTAATGCCCCGTGACGAAAACATTCTCTGCTCTGGACAATGGACATATATTACATGTCAAAGATCAGAGCGTCTACTTGTATGCAGGAACATTCCCATATTGTAGAAATTTAGGAGATTTTCATAAGAATCTTAAAACTAAATAAAGAACGTTAGGCTTTGCTGCCTCAAACACCAAGTGATTAACATGTTGTTAAATTGCTGTTACACGTATGTAGGCTAATGAACATACTGATAACCTACAGTAACCAGAAATAGCATATGCCCTGCAGTGACCTTCTAATACTAAAAACTGGTCACAAAAGTGAGAAAGCTTTTTAAAAGCCCCTGATAAAACTAGATTTTAATAGATTGTCATCTTTTCTCTTTGAGTATGTCTACAGAAAGGAATCCTTTATTCTTTACTGTAGAGCAGTGATAAAAGAATGTTATTGTATCGTTGATACCATGCTTTTCCTTTATCCAAGAACATTCCTATTAAACAAACATCTTATGACAGAAAAATAATTGATTTATAACCCTTTTTAAAGCAGAGGCACATAAGTCTATTGAGTGGTCCTGTGAGTGTATGTACTAGAGAACAAAGCAAACCTCTCTTCAGAACATTTGGATTTGGTTGGAAACTTTTCATTTTCTGTCTCGTAGAGCCAAACTTACTGAGTGGCACTGCCCATAGTGTGAACAAAAGAGGTGTAAAAAGACGAGACCTGGACATGGAAGAGCTCAGAGAGATCCTTTCTTCTCTCTTACCTTTCGTGCGAATTGAACACATCTTACCTATAAACAGTGAAGTCTTAAGTGATGCAGTAAGTGTTTTTCTCCATGTATTCCTTTCATGAAAAGAAAAATGCCAGGCGTATGTTTTTATTCATTGTAAATAATTTCTCCTACTAATAGAGTATTGTGAAGCTGTAAATTCTGTGAGGACAGAGACAGATGTCTATTGTGTGGAATGTGTCCCCAGTGCAGTTTGTACATAGTATAAATGTCTGTTACACAGTAAGTTCAAATGTTTGCTGAATGAGAGTTGAGTGGGTACATCAGTCTTACTCGTGCAAGAGCATTCTTTCTAGCGGAGTTAATACAGTAATTTAAGTGTAGATCAAGTAGACCGTTATTCAGAAAGGAAACGGTAGAAACTGCCTTTGGAGACTCTTCAAGAACAGCAGTGAATTGGAGAGCAGTGGAGTGGAGGGATTGGTTCAATATAAAAAGAATGAATGGACCTGAAAATTATAGAGCTGATCTTGTTACTTTCATAACTTTTTAAACAGTGAATTTTTTTTTTTAATTAATAGAATTGGCTGGGCACAGTAGCTCATGCCTGTAATCCTAGCACTTTGGGAGGCCAAGGCTGGCGGATCACCTGAGGTCAGGAGTTTGAGACCTGGCCAACACAGTGAAGCCCCATCTCTGCTAAACATACAAAAAGTAGCTGGGCATGGTGGCGGGCGCCTGTAATTCCAGCTACTCAGGAGGCTGAGGTGGGAGAATCGCATGAACCTGGGAGATGGAGATTGCAGTCAGCTAAGATTGCACTACTGCACTCCAGCCTGACTCCATCTTTAAAAAAAAAAAAAAAAAAATTGATAGAATTGCTTAAATTCATGGATGGGAAAAATAAATAATACTAGGTCTTCACCCATTGACTTATAAACTTAATGTAGTGCTTATAAACATCATAATAGTTTTTATTTTTAACTGTACAGGAACATTATAAAAGTCATCTGGAAAAAGAACTGATAAGAAATTTTTTAAACTTCTTTTAAAAGGACATAAGGGCCAGGCATGGTGGCTCACGCCTTAATCCCAAAACTTTGGGAGGCTGAGGCGAGCAGATTACGAGGTCAAGAGACCAAGACCATCCAGGCCAACATGGTGAAACCCCGTCTCTACTAAAAATGCAAAAGTTAGCTGGGTGTGGTGGTGTGTGCCTGTAGTCCCAGCTACTCAGGAGGCTGAGGCAGGAGAATCACCACTCAAGAGGAGGTTGCAGCGAGCCGAGGTTGCTCCTCTGCACTCTAACCTGACGACAGAGCAAGACTCTGTCTCTAAATAAATAAATAAATAAATGACATAAGAAGGGATAACTTCTAAAACGTAAAACGTTTTAAATGCTAATATTTTATCAATATGCTAATATTTTATCTGTGATGCTAACATAGGAGACAAAATTGTCAAGAAAAAGTCTTAGTAAATATAAGAATTAAACAGGATGGGCACAGTGGTTCATGTTTGTAATCCCAGCATTCTAGGAGGCCAAAGCGGACAGATCACCTTAGCCCAGGAGTTCAGCATTGGCCTGAGCAACATGGCAAGACCACATCACTACAAAAAAATGTTAAAGAATTTAGCTGGGTGTGGTGGTATGTGCCTGTAGTCCCATCTACTTGGGAGTCTGGGTAGGAGGATCACTTGAGCATGGGAGATCAAGGCTGCAGTGAGCCATAACCAGGCAACAGAGTGAGACTCTGTCTCAAGGAACAAAAAGAAAAAAACCAGAAAATATAATGATAAACTATCACAGATCAATGTGGTGCTAGATTAACTGATATTAACTGATTACCAGAAGAAGAAATTCATTGAAAGTTAAACCATTATTTCACTGGCACACAAACTTAATCCTTGTTGGAATGAAAAATTAAATACTAAATTGAAACATGGAAGAACTAGAAGAAAACAATATTGTTTTCAAGAAATATTTATGGGCCACTCTGGGCATACTGCCTATGGGGTAGCCCTGCTCCATAGGGAGCAGCAATAAAAATAAATAAAATTAAAACTTAGGCCAGGCATGGTGGCTCATGCCAGTAATCCTAGCACTTTGGGAGGCCAAGGCGGTTGGCTCACAAGTTTAGGAGATTGAGACCATCTTGGCTAACAGAGTGAAACCCAGTCTGTACTAAAAATACAAAAAATTAGCCGGGTGTGGTGGCATGCACCTGTAGTTCCGGCTACTCGGGAGGCTGAGGCAGGAGAATCACTTGAACGCGGGAGACGGAGGTTGCAGTGAGCTAAGATTGCACCACTGTACTCCAGCCTGGGCAGTAGAGCAAGACTCTGTCTCAATAATAATAATAATAATATTTTATAAAAGAAATACTTGTGAACTCTCATTAGAAAAGAAGGTTCAGCCTCACTAATTGCACACACACCCACGAAAGCAAAATAAAATAGTAAGTTATTTTTTCACCTATTAAGGTAGTAGTTATGGTACCACGACACAACGGAATATTTTGCTACCTTGAGCAGTTGTTATAAAGACTATATAGTGGCCAGGCGTGGTGGCTAACACCTGTAATCCCAGGACTTTGGGAGTCCGAGGCAGATGGATCACTTGAGGTCAAGAGTTCAAGACCAGCCTAGCCAACATGGTGAAACCCCATCTCTACTAAAAAATACAAATATTAGCCAGGCATGGTGGTGCACACGGTTAATCCCAGCTACTCGGGAGGCTGAGGCGTGAGAATCTCTTGAACCCAGAGGCAAGCCAAGATTGTGCCACTGCACTCCAGCCTGGGTGACAGAGCAAGACTCTATCAAAAAAAAAAGACAAGCCAGCCACGGTGGCTCATGCCTGTAATCCCAGCACTTTGGGAGGTGGAGGCGGGCAGATCACCTGAGATCAGGAGTTCAAGACCAGCCTGGTCAACATGGTGAAACCCCATCTCTACTAAAAAATACAAAAAATTAGCCGGGCATGGTGGCACGCACCTATAATCCCAGCTGCTCCGTGGGGCTGAGGCAGGAGAATCGCTTGAACCTAGGAGGTGGAGGTTGTGGTGAGCAGAGATTGTGTTATTGCACTCCAGCCTGGGAAACAAAAGTGAAACTCCATCTCAAAAAA
>NW_016107508.1:2571687-2576329 GCF_001604975.1 Cebus imitator | reverse complement strand
TAAGATGAAGCCTCACTCTTTTGTCCAAGCTGGAGTGGTACAGTAGAGTGAGTGACCCAATCTTGGCTCACTGCAACCTCCACCTCCTGGGTTCAAGCAATTCTCCTGTCTCAGCCTCCCGAGTAGCTGGGACTACAGACATGTGCCACCATGCCTGGCTAATTTTTTTGTATTTTTTAGTAGAGACGGGGTTTGACTATATTGGCCAGGCTGGTCTTGAATTCCTGACCTCAGGTGATCCACCCACCTCAGCTTCCCAAAGTGCTGGGATTACAGGCGTGAGCCACCATGCCTGGCCTATGACTCTGCTCTTAATTCTGTACCTAATACAGTCTAAGTCCCCAATAAAAGTTTGCCAATAATGGCTCTTAACTTTCATGTTCTCTTAGTATGTGCTGAGCACTGTGGCAGGTGCTTTCATCTGCGTTGCCTTCATTTAATCCTCACACCACCTTAGGAAGTAAAGGTACTTGATGTAGAATTTCCTAGCATCAATCAGGAAACAATGGGGATACCTCATTCAGTTAGTTGTGCACTGCCTTACCTCCAGGGCCATACAGTAGCCCTTAAAGTGAGGCCCAGGTAAGGTAGATGTCCCTGGTCACATGGCTGTTAAATGTGGGAGTTGAAGTTTGAGCTAAATCTGCCTTGCCCCAGAGCCTGTGTTGCTAAGCACTGTACTCGCCTTCTGTATCCCGGCGCTGTGCATTCAGGCCTATGTCAGTGTTCTTGTTTTGTCTTGGGAGTTGGGTGGATACTAAATTTGTTCCTAGATGAGTAAGGAAGAAAGAAAATTGGTTTTCATTAAGAGTTCTGATGTTTATCCAACTTACCACATTTCAATTAATGTGTCTGTTTTTAAAAATATCATTCCTCTATTTAGAGAAAAATGGGAAATTATGGTATTTCTATTGCAGAATCTTTTAAATATTATTAAAAATGCGAATTTCTGAATTTCACATACATTCCTAAATTTTTATTTAAATGATAAAATTTGCATATTTTTGTTTACAGTTATAAATATTTTTGTCCATTTATCTTAGTACTATTTGTGGCACTACACAGATTTCTATCTAAAAAAGAAATTTGTTTTTTAGCTGAAAAGAGGCTTGATTAGTACTCCTCCATCAGATATGCTTCCTACAACAGAAGGTGGGAAGTCAAATGCCTGGTTACGGCAAAAAAATGCTGGCATCTATGTTCGTCCTCGACTCTTCTCTCCGTATGTGGAAGAAGCAAAGGTAACGAAAACCATTTGAAGATAGTAGACTACTTTATTACAAACTGTGTGCACAAAGTGGTTTGTTGTAGTAGTATTTAAATATTTGGAAATAACCTATATTTTCAACAATAGGGAAAATGAAAGTAAATTCTAGTTTGACTACTCAACAGAATAGTTTTCTAAAATGTTTAATTTTAATTAAGCATGTTTTAAAAACTTTGGTTATATTAAAATGTGTTTTATGTTTGTCTCATTTTAGTTGCCTTGCAAATTGTTACCACTTACTGAAAATGGTTGTCTCTATTTTGTGATCTTGAGGATGGGAGAGATATTCTGAAAGAAAATTGCCCACATTTTGTCTTTCTTCATAAATTAAAGGAATGCTTCGACCTCTTGTAACATAGTTCTGTAATAGCTGACTGTTGGGAATTATGTTTTGTTTTAGAATAAATACACAAACTAAGAAAAAATGTCAGGCCAATTAAGTAAATAGTTGCCATTATGTGTATTGTATGTAACATATAAAGAACTGTCCAAGAAAATACGGTAATGTGAAAATGAAACATCTAATTTTTCTTTTTTTTTTCTTTTTCTTTTTCTTTTTTTTTTTAAGATGGGGTTTCATGGTGTTGGTCAGGCTGCTCTTGAACTCCCGACCTCAGGTGATCCGCCCGCCTTGGCCTCCAAAGTGCTTGGATTACAGGCGTGAGCCACCACGCCTGGCCAGAAACATCTAATTTTTATTAGATGTATTCAGCCATAAGTACTTTCGGGGATCCATCCTGGGCAACATGGTAAAACCCCGTCTCTACCAAAAACTAATAAATTTAGCCGGTTATGATGGCGTGCACCCTGATTTCTGCTACTCAGGAGGCTGATGTAGGAGGATCACCTGAGCCTGGGAGGCAGAGGTTGTAGTGAGCCATGATTGTGCCACTGCACGCCAGCCTGGGTGACAGAGTAAAAACCTGTCTTCGAAAAAAAAAAATTTTAAGTAGCCTTTTGAGGAGCTGACAGTCTTTGAAAGTAAGAAATCACTATTAAGCTTTCTGAAATAAATTCAACAGATCAAATAGTGTGTATACTCAATGAGTATACAATCAAGTTGCCTTAAAATGTTTCTCATTTTTAGACCAGGTGTGGTGGTTCATACCTGTAATCTCAGCACTTAGGGAGGCTGAAGCAGGAGGATCAGTTGAGTCCAGGAGTTCAAGACCAGCCTGGGCAACCTAATGATACCCTGTCTCTAATAAAAATAATAATAATAATAAATAGTCAGGCATGGTGGTGTGCTCTTGTAGTCCCAGCTACTCAGAAGTCTTGAAGTGGGAAGGTTGCTTGAGCCTGGGAGATCAAGACTGCAGTGAGTGAGCCGTGATGACACCACTCCACTCCAGCCTGGGCAACATTTTTCTTTTTTCTTCAAAAAAGAAAAATTGGTTTATTTATCAGTCTCTTGAATTGATTATCAATCTTTGGGGGTTTTTTTATTTTTTTTTAAGATGGAGTTTCGCTCTTGTCACCCAGACTAGAGTACAGTTGTGAGCTCTTGGCACACTGCAACCTTCTCCTCCCGAGTTCAAGCGATTCTCCTGCCTCAGCCTCCCGAGTAGCTGGGATTACAGGCTCCTGCCACCATATCCAGCTAATTTTTGTATGTTTATTAGAGATGGGGTTTCACCGTGTTGGCCAGGCTGGTCTTGAACTCCTGATCTCAGGTGATCTGCCCACCTCAGCCTCCCAGAGTGCTGGGATTACAGGCGTGAGTCACCACAACCGGCCCTGATTATCAATCTTTAATATTTTTTATTTTGAGCACTTCGTTGGATTTGTTATTTAGCACATGTATACATTGTTTCCTTTATTATAATATTGTGTGTAACTTATTTCTGATTAATTTTATATCCTTCTTTCACATTTCAAGTACTTCTAATTAAAAGCAGACTTTTCAAAAGATGGTTATGTCTTTTCAAAGATGCTCCAAAGAGTTTTTAAGTTAAAATGGCAGGGGTACTTTCTTTCACCACTAATACTAACATTTATAAAATAGAAATACATTAATTCCCTTTTTGTTTGATGAAAGTAATAATCTTCCTTCAAATGTGATTTAACACAGAGGAAGGTTGACTGGTTTATTAATACTGAATGATTATTTCAGTCAGTGCTAGATGAGATGATGGTGGAACAAACAGATCTTGTGCGCTTGCGAATGGTTAGAATGTCCAATGTGCCAGACACACTCTACATGGTCAATAATGCCGTGCCACAGTGTTGTCACATGATCAGCCACCAGCAGATCAGCAGCAACCAGTCAAGCCCTCCTTCAGTTGTAGCCAATGAAATTCCAGGTAAGGCAGTATGTTGGGTGTTTATATTTAAATGAATAATCTTATTATTTTTTGAAATTGCTGATGTTTGAACCCCCCTGTATATGCTAATTATCTCCACATTTCAATACCCGTTATGCTTTGTTCTTCTTAAAGAATAAATACTTATGGGAGATGGCGGGCTAGGAGAGGGATAGCATTAGGAGAAATACCTAATGTAGATGACGAGTTGATGGGTGCAGCAAACCACCATGGCACAGGTATACCTGTGTAACAAACCTGCATGTTCTGCACATGTATCTCAGAACTTCAGAGTATAATTAACAAAAAGAAATACTTATAAGCTAAAACTTTTGCTTTATATTTTATTTTATACTACTAAGTGTATACAGGTTATCAGTTTACCCTTGAGTTTCTCAGCCTTGGTCTTATTGACATTTGGGGCTGGATTATTCTGTTAATAGAGAGCTGTCCTGTGCTTTGTAGGGTGTTCAGCTGCATCCCTGGCCTTTACTCCCTAAATGCTAGGAGCACATATGTGCATGCACACACACCTTTGTGAAAACCTTTTGGAAACATTTTTATGTTTCTAGACATTGCCAGTTGTGCCCTGTGGGACAAAGACACCCATTTTGAGAACCACTGGTTTAGAGGAATTCAGACTTTTTGACCACTATAGGGTATTTCTTAGGTTATAAGACCTTTTGGGAGGGTCATATGCACTTACTTTACCTCTTAGTCCATGGCCTTCCAAAATGTGATCACTGTGGGTTTCCTAGAAATCCAGTTTCCCAAGTTCTGCTCTGTGAAGTTTACTGTAGCACAGGTTTATATGTTGTATGACTTTAGGGGAATTGGCCATCGATCAGGATGGCCAGTTTTTGGACTGTCATGTCCAAAAACGTTTGAGCATTAGTTAATGTTGACTTCAACCAAAGAAAAAAAAAACAACAAACCAAAAAAACCAACAGTGATCTGGTGGTCAGAAACTTGTAACACTTGCTAATCGCCATTGCAAGATTCAAAATAAAAACCAGCAAACTATAGCAGTGGAAATAGCATTTATTTCTGCTTATAAATGTCTATTGTAATT